>NC_072738.1:139275984-139487494 GCF_026930045.1 Uloborus diversus
AGTTGATACAGGGTCTTTAATTTTCAAGTGCGTATGTGCCCAGAACTGTGAGTCTTCTGAGGCAACCGACTTAAGCTGATTTGCCCTACGTCCGCAGAAAAACCTATCTTTTTTCGCATAAAAGTTATTCGTAACTACAAATCATTTTTTGTGCACAAAAGCAAATTTTTGAGGTTTTTCTTTTAGCTGTTTCTCTAAAATAGTCTGCATGATTTTGCCTGATAAAAGTTGCTTATATTCGAAGCAGCTATTTCAGTTTTTGAGTTAACGTAATGGCATTGTCACGGTAAAGTTGTTACCGTGTAATAATTTATCTCGCCTGTTTTTAAGTGTTTTCTCTCTTTCGAGAAATGCTTAAAAATGACCCCCCCCCCCCCCCCCCAAAAAAAAAAAACTCAAAAAAAAATGGGGTTTTCTTAAAATAATTAAAAAAACGTTTTTCGGAGAAGATAGTCATATACCTACGTTCGTATTAACTGTAAATCTAATTCACGTTTATCATTCTCAGATTAAAGCTTCAAACAATTTGTGAAAGTCTTCTTTAAAAAATATTTAACTCATCAATGCAATGACGTTTTTCAAATCAATGCGTAATTCTAAAAACAAATTATCTTCAACAAAAAAGTATTCATTTCCTGAGCTTTTTCTTACATTTCCTGAGCTTTTTCTTACTACACAAACCTCATTAAACCATTATATGTAGTGTCTGCTTTTTTTTTTTAAATCTAAATTAAAACTACATTTTGTTCCTCTGAAAACTGAAAAAATGCTTGGGTTAATCCTGACAACTGATTTTATTATGCATAGATTCAAATGATCTTTGACCATTATAATCGAAATCGATAACAACACTCAAGCAGAGAAGCATGCATCTTTTTTCAAGCAGACGATTTCAGGTTAGAGCCGTCAAATTTAGGGGTACCGTTAAAACGGGGAGGCTTTTTCCACCGGGGTGGCTTTGCCCGATTTTAATTCAAAGATTCTCCTCTAGAAAGTTGTACATCAAGATTCCGCTTCGAGGTTCTAAGATAGTGAAATATCATCTCTGATTTGTGCAGAATGCACGAGGAAGGAGCAGAATGATTCTCAGGGCCAATCCTAGCAGGTGTGCAGCGTGTGCACCGCACAAGGGCGACCAAAGCAAGGGGCGGCCACGGGTCGCATCATATAGTTCTTATAATCAAGCAAAATTAATCAAGAATTCCTGTTAAGATAACATAATAAGTCGAATAAATATGCTGTTTCTTGATAAGTACCTAGTCTAATACGTTGTTTCGTTGTCTGTAAGGCTATACAAGGAAATTTTAGTGTGCTCTACATCTGCGCTGTACACGTGTTGAGTCAGTAAGCCGAATTACATCAGCCTGATACTCTTATGATAAGGAAGAAGTAGCGTTTTAGTTTTTTTCCCCAAAACCATACACACTACATATAATCCTTGTGGGAAATTTCACCCCGGCTTTTACAAGAAATTTACAAAAAAATGTATCCTTACTTGAAAATGTATGAATGAATAATGATTAGTATTAATATGTGTCTGCATTATTATTTGTTTCAAACAATCTGTGCAAAAGCCAAGCGCATGTAAAGGGAAACTAGTTCACCGATAATATGTCTCATACACAAATGCTGTGCTCGACAAAAGGCAATTTGTGATGTTGTTGAGCTGGGGTTGTCGACTTGGCAAGGTTGTCTATTTGGCTAAAAAGCATGGGATTCTCCGATTAACTTTGGTTAATCTCAAGGTAAAAGCATTAAATAGCCTGGGGGGGGGGACATGTCTATTAGTGCCAGATTGAAGCGAAATAATCAAACAAATTTTTGTGCTCGCTGATTAGGACATGCCACTGTCATCAATGGATATACATATCATTGCTAAAGATTACTTGCCTCGAGCTAGAACAGTGTGTGTATGAAGTTCGAGAATAACCTTTCAATGGTAGAATGGTTTAAATCATTTTTGAATCGTCATAAAAAAAGAGCTCTCTCAAAGTGAATGTCAAAATATGTCCCGATCAAGAGCCGAGTGGAGGTCTTGAATCTATACCTTCTTATTTCGATCACCAGCAGTATGAATCCTTGCGTACCATTCCACCCAAAAACACCCAGAACTACAATGAAACTGTTCTTAGTCATGACCCGGGTTCCAAATTAATGATATTTCGACGTGGGTTGAAGAATCCTGAAAGCAATATAAATAGCTCCAAAGGAAGTATCTCTCTAATCTTTGCTAACACTTTGTTTTCTTTTTTTTTTTTTTTTAGATTTTCCTGTACATTTCAATGTTTATAATCATTTCATGCACTCCTTTGTTCAATAAATATTCTAAATTAATAATAGACAGTGTGGTCTTATTGACCCCTAATAAAGTTGACTTTGCCCAACAAAATATTTGAATTCGTTTTCCTGTGAAAAGTATGAGTGGGCAATGTCACCCCTTTTAGCAGGTTGCCTTTGCCCATCCAGTTTTTCATTTTTTAAAAATATATCAAGTGAGTCAAAAATGAAATACACTAGCGATCCCGATTCCTTTTGCCCTCCCTCGAACCACAAAATTTTCATTATTCAAATATTTTTGCAGCAAGCACAAAAAAGACTGTAAACTTGAAAACTGGGCAACGTCACCCCAGTTTACGGTACTCATTTTGTCTCCAATAGCTCGAAGGAATAACGAATAAATAATTACCTTTGTTCTTGAAAATTAAACGAATGAATTACCAACGTTTTAATGCACCAAAATTGCGAATAATTTGCAATTTATGTGCATTACAACGTTGGTACAGTAAAACCTGTAAAGTTGACCATCTGTCTTAAGTTCACCGCTATTTTCAGGCACTGAATTAGATCCTATCATATAATTCAACCTCTATAAGTTGACCACTAAAGTAGTGCACCGCAAGTGGTCAACTTACACAGGTTTCACTGTAGTTCATTCATTTAAGCTAGAAGGACGTTGATTGTTTTTCAAAACTCCAAAATTGACCTCGCAATAATCTTTAAAAGACTTATTCAGAGTCAAGGCGGAGACGAAGACTGAATGAATGTCCTAGCATCTTCTGCTCGTTCATCTTCTATTTGACTAAAGCATTTTTTGTTGGGTTTGTAATCCTGGTTACAACATGAAATTACGATTATAAATTGACTGATTACGATTTTGATTACATCAAACTTCAACGATTTGGAAAACGAATACGATTACAGATATTTTCAGGTTTTAGATTTCGATTATGATTACGATTACTCAAAAATGGAATAGGTTGCGGTAAGGCCCCCATATATACGAGCCTTCGCATCATTTTAAGTACAGCCATTTTGGATCGGAGCGCGTATTTGAGTGGTTGTCTTTTCTGGTAAGTTATCGCGTTTGGTGATTTTTCACTGCGAGCAATTGTTAGCGCACGTGAATTGTTTATTAAAAAATATATAATTTTTGGCCGATTTGGCAAAACTCGAACCTTTGGTCTTGTAACCCTAGCTCCACAACAGTGAAAAATCCTATCCAAAATTGCTAAATTTAAGCTCATGCGTCGGCCTGTATATATAGCGGCTCTAGGTTGCGGCTGATTACTATTACGTAACCGTCAATTACTCCAAGCGTGCTTCCTTCCATGAACCTCCAAAAAGAAAACGACTAGAAAATACTGTGTTTGTCCACTGGTGGGGGTGTTTAATGTTCATTCACTGGGTGAGTACACCCTTAAGTCATTGGTTTCCAATCTGTGGGGCGTGCCTCCCAAGGGAGGCACATAATTTATAGTAAGGGCGGCCACTTAGCTGTTGCCTATATCTTATATTTGACTCCTTCCCTTGCCACCGTCATCCCGTTTCACCGGCCAGTGCTCATCAGGACCATAACTACTCAGGTGTAAAATGCAATAAGGCGGTGAAAAAGGAAAATATGAAACCGGAAGCCACCATTATTTTCAGTGCACCAAAAAGAAAAAAAAATTGAATCAAATTAAATCGGTGTCAGAAAATGAGAATCAGCAAAATGTTATTGCTATGATGGTTTTCTGGTTTAAGGGCCAACACTAGGAACATATATACCTTTTCAATGATAGCACATTTGGGAAAACTTTGCACCCAAAATTAAGTCCATCCATCGCATTAATATTGTATCAATATCCTACTAATGTTGTTTTTACAGCATATATTTTTCTGTAATTTTATAAGGGTTAATTCAAGTAGAAAAATTAGCAAAACTCATACTACAATATAATGATAAATAAAAATACTTTGCTGCAAATATATCCTACTTCATTTAAAATATGTTATTATTTTTTCAACCCATCATTAAACTAATTTTAGAATTAGCATAATATAAAATTGAAATATTCCGAAAATTTAAGGGGGGGGGGGGAGGAGTGGGACCACATCTGTAAAAAAAGGGGAGAGGGTGGCGCAGGTACAAAAAGTTTTTAAACCTCTGGCTCAAGTGTTCATTCATTCATGTTTATCCTAGAATAATTTTTGCGTTAGCAGAAATCTCTGAACCATAAAATAAAGCATTTTACTACGAGTTTTAGAGCTTTACTTTATTTGATTCTTTGCTGTTATGCGAGTTTTAATAGTAAGAAACAAGGGATACTTACAACAACTTTTGCAAATCCCACTGCCACCGCAATAAAAAGTATGATGTAAAAGTTTATTACTTTCATTCTGGAACATAAACTCAACAACTTCTGAACCTTATGAGACACCTGAGATTGTAAAACTGAGAGAAAGAGGAAATTTGATATTCAGAAGACAAAAATTTTCCGCTTACCTTTCTACGATCTAAATATTTTTTACATTGAAGAACCATCGTGAGTACTAAAAATTCCGGTCCATCACGACTTCTCCATCTAAATTGTTTTTATTCTACAATAGGTGTTTTCTTTTGACGCTTTGATATGCACGAAAATGGTAGAAAATATGGATTCTATAATCCATTCTGACTGAAAGGGCAATGTGGGACAAAGTGGAACGGTGAAATATTTACTGTGTTTTTAGCGTCACCTATCTGTGATATTTTAACTATGAAGTAACACCAGAAGTATTCCAGTAAGCAAGCCCAACGAGAGGTCATGTCAGCCTAGTCGGAAACTAGGGGCCCAGGTCTTGGAGGGGGGGGGGGCAGCGACACTGACGCAAAACAAAGAAAGAAAAAACGAGAGAAAAAAGGGCAGAAAAAAGGAGGGGGGACTCCGAAAAAGAGAAAACGTAAAGGTAAAGTAAAATTTACTCTTTTGGTATTTTCTGCTGTGACACTAAAAATAGAGTTAATTGTTTTCTAGTAAGCAGCTTTGATTTTTTCTCGCCACCCCCCCCCCTTTTTTCTTCTTTTCTCCCCTCCCCTTTTTTCTTCTTCTTTTCCCCCTTTTCTTTTCTTTTTTTATTCTTTTGGGGGGGGAGGGTCCCGGCGACATGACTGACAAGGGCTCCGCTTTGGCTCTCTGCGTCCCTGCCAGTAAGAAGAAAGTTAAGTCCGAAAATCAAAGAATGTAATAATGCAAGGAATTTTCAAAGATTAATAATCATATCGAAATATTTTGTTTCAAATCAAAAATTATTTTTGTTAAAAGATAATATTTTTTTTTTTTTTTTAATGAGACTTACAAATATTCGGTGCAGCATTTATTTATCTAATAGTAAGCTTATTTTGATCTTAAATGGGTTGTAAAACAAGTTAAATGCACAAAGTGAAAGCGTTCATTTCGTTTACTTATTCAATCATTTACTAAATCACTTATGTTTTCATTCATAAATTAATTCACTTAATAATTCAATTATATATCTATTCATTTATTTATTTTTTGATTCATTCACTATTTTATTCAATCATTTACTTTTTCTCATATATTAATTAATTAGTTTATTGCTCTATTCTTTTCATTGTACTCATTTATTTGATAAAAATATTTCTACCAATCAACTATAGAAAATATTTTATTTTAAAAATATTCTATTTTTCATTTGGTACCATGAAAAAAAAATGAAAATTTTCCGCATTTTTTTTTTTAAGTTATAAATTTCTGGCTAAAATTAAAAAATAAAGTTTCAAAGTAAGTTTTACTTAAAAATACATTGCTCTTTCTTTCTTGAACTTTAATTTTCCAAACATGTTTCCAATTAGTTGCCACTGTATATAGAGGTAAAGCAATTGTGTATTGATGATTTTGTAATATATTTCTCGGAGACCGAGTGGTAACACACCTGTTTTTCATTCCAAAACTCGCAGTTTGATTCCAGCTTGGTATAAATTTAAATAAATAAATGTTACTTTATAAAAAAAAAAATAGTAATAAAATAATAAAATTAAAGTGACGTCAGAAAATTAGTAAAATTATTAGAAACTTATGACGTACGTTAACTTATTGGAAGGAAACATCATGTGTTGAATTTATTTAGAAAAACAGAAAATAGATGCCCCATAAATATATACGCTTTTTAATTTATAAACGATATCTAAGCAAGCCAGTCATTTCAAAAATTTCCAGGAAGGGGGGGGGGGGTGCAAAGGATTTGCATTCCATACTTTTATGGGGAAAACAACAATATGGATACAAAATTTCAAAATTAAATTTTGTTGGTAAGATCCATCTGAAGGGGGAGAGTCAATTGGAGCCCCCCCCTCCCCCCGATCACCCAAATGACGGGCCTGCGTGTAAGGTTGAGAAGCACAGTTACAAATGTTAGCGTGAAATGGGGTTGTTTCCTTTAGTCATAAGTACTACTTTAAGTCACTGAAATTGATTATATGAGTAAAAAAATAACATGGACTCGGAAAATACTTTCATTTTCTCAACAGTTATTTTTTAATTAATTTTTTTAAATGTCTGATTTTGAAAACAAGGCGTGGTCTTGATGACGTCACAAATGATGCTCTTTGGCGCATCTTTCTACACGTTTCCACGTTATGATAATCAAGAAGCGAATTAAATATTGCGCTCTACGCTTGCTATCAACCATATCGTTGCCAATACACGTGAGTAAAGATGCACATTAAAAAATTTTCTCCGTGAATGGCAACACTGAATGGTATTTCATCATTTGTGATGTCAATGTCACACGACAGAAACGTAAACAATGAAAGCGCACCGATTTAAGTAATTTTTTTAAAATATTAAACTTGAACTAATTATTTAAAAAATGGTTAGATCCTATATTTTTAAGCATGCTCTTTCAGAAATAAATACTTTTAAAATTTTGGAAACGATTCCATTGTGTTTCCATTACTTCTAATTAGTTCAAACACACGGTTTTCCATCGTGTGATGCCACATTTCTTGCTACACCCTCCCTTCCCCTTTTCACAAATTGTTTGAATTTTATAAATCCTCAAAGTGTGACATCATTCATGGGCGGCCCCTTTTTGAAATAAAAAAATCCCTCAATCAAAGCTCAAAGGCTTTGCGACAAACTAATTTTCGAATTGAAATTCGCGTTAATGTATGGTTCATGATTTCCCCTTTCTAATGGTCATGCACGATCTCCAAGATTATTGTCCAAATTTCCATAAACGTGTGACATGTCTTGCCAAAATCGTGAAGAGCATCAATTTTTCGCGAAAAAAAAAATGTTTCGTGTGATATCCTGTTACTTGATGATCCGATTTGGTTTTCCCTCATATCTGATTATCTGACGCGGCTAATTCTTCTGGAACAGCTTTTTAAAATCCTTTCGGAGGGTGAAAGTCCCCTTTTTTCATGGAACCCCTTGTTTTTCTTCAAAAGTATACCTTATACAAATACAAATACAAATGTGACGACCAGCAACAGGCTCTAGTCAGTTTATGAGTCCTTAATGAAGATCAATGTCCCTCTTAAAGCCATTCGCCCCCTTGCTCATTACCACCTCTTCCGGTAAGCTGTTCTAAGTGCCCACGACCCTACTAAAGAAGTAAATTTTCCTATATCCAGGTTAGCCTGAGTTTTGAATAGCGTAAAAGAATGTCCCCTTGTCTTGCTTTTCGTGAGAAAATTTAACCCGTTTACATCTTTCATTTTGATAAATTTAAAGAACTGAATCATGTCCCCTCTGGCCCTCCTTTGCTCCTGGCTATACATATTAAGCCTATTAAGTTTGTTATCATAGTTTAAATCTGAAAGTCCTCTTACTAGTCTAGTTACCCTTGTTTGAACCCTTTCCAACACAGAAATGTCTTTCCTGAGATAAAGAGACCAAAACTGAACAGCATACTCCAAATGAGGCCTTACTAAACTCCTATATAACGGCAGAAGAACCTTTTTCGATTTGTTTGAAATAGATCTATTGATAAACCCAAGCAATCAGTTGGCTTTGTAACTTGCAATGCTGCACTGTTGACTAAACTTGAACTCCTGATTTATTAAGATACCCAGATCAATAATGTTTTCTGCCTGATTAATGACTGAACCCTGTAAATAATAACTTGTACGCTTATTTCCATGACCTTAGTGTAGTACTTGATATTTCCCTACATTAACTGCCATACTCCACCTATCCACCCACTTAGTAATATGATCTAAATCCACTTGAAGTTGTTTTACTTGTTCCTCATTTTCTACAATCCCCACAAAATTTTACATCATCAGCAAAACAATTAATGTTTCCAGAAATATTTTCATTAATGTCATTCATAAAAATAATAAGCAGAAGAGGTCCTAAAACTTATCCCTGAGGAACCCCGCTTAAAACTTCACTCGATTTAGAATGATTTCCTCTTACAACTACTCTTCGTTTCCTTCCAGTCAGCCAATTCCTAACCCTTAGCGAAGCTGTTTATGACAATAAAGAAATTGCAAAAGCTTCTATGACAATTGCTTTACAGATTTATTTAAAGAAATATCAGTATCTAGTATGTTAATAGCTTTGTGATACATAATTCTGTTGCTCTTGCAAAAGTATTGCATCTGAAATATTAAGTGCTATTATTGATTGAGCAAATTGTTTTCTACGGTGTATTTTTAAGTAAATAAGCAGGCTAATACAAATATTGTGCATTAAAATATGTATTTTTACTAGTTTTTAACATCAACTGTTGATCAAAGACTACGGGAAAAACAAAGAACAAAGAAGGAAAGGATAACGAAAGAAAGAAAAAAAGAAAAGACATGATAAGGGGAAAAAAAAGAGAAAACTGTCTATTCTTCGGTTTAAAAAATGACACAATTTTTTTTAAGCAGCAACTTTATTTTGTGTTGAAATTATTTCACAAATTAAGACACAGCACAGGTTTATTGAGTTTTAAAAAGGAAAACTCAAAATCGGACAACACAAAAAATCACGAAAATAAAACTTAACAGCAAAGTATCAGGAAATTTCAAACTTCTTGGCACACATCTTCTAAGTCAGGAACACCCTGAAAATGTTTGAAAAGTTGCGTTAACTTGTAATTTAGACTTAAACAATTATTTAAATATAATTATTTTGGTATGAATAGAATACATATTAAAAATACTTGCTGCTTCAGAACACTGATGTTTCAAAGATCGATTTTTTTATGTCAATTTATCGATGCCAAAATCGATACTTTGAAATTATTTGTTTTTCTGTCGATGTTACTTCTTCTCTATTGTAAAAATTACAAAAAATAAATACAATTTGTAAAAGTTGATTCCCTGCCAGCTCAGCGTCAATACAATGAAAGCAAATTATTGTGTTTCAGGACTTCCCAAACTTTTTCGATTAACGGCACCCATTGCTGAGTTAGACTTTTCTCACGACACACTAGCTAATTTCTATTTTGGCCGTGGTAGCCCGATCGGTAGAGTGTCGGATTCGGGGCCGGAGGGTCCTGAGTTCGAACCTTGATGGTCGAAGATCCACCGTCGTCATTAAAGGGGACTGGGCGACGTTAAATATGCTCGTGATCTCAATGTCCTCCAAGTGAAACGATACCTCTGGGGGTGCTAGCACCAGGTAGCTATTAGTTCCTGGTCTAGTTCTAAATTCTCATTAACTGTTTGATCCGGTGATGGTGCTGCCATCTATCGGTATAAAAAAATAATGGAGGCAAGGCACTTAGTATGCAGTCTCCTCGACATAAATACAGTTGTAGTCAGTTGTGAATCGAAATCGAAATCGAATTTCTATTTCATAATGATGATAGCACGGACTCTTCACGGTACCCCTCGCTTCTTCCTGCGGCCCCTTAAGGTGCTGCGGTACCCAATTGGGAACCTCTGCTATAATATGTAGGTTCAGGGAACAAGAGCGTATATTGTTTCGTGAAACAAATTATTTAATGGGACGCTTCCCATATCAAGACCGTTCCTGATTTTGTGTTATGATGATTTTTTACAGAATGATTTTTTACAGCAGGGGTTATCAACTTTAGGGCCCTGCACCCCCCTTTGAACACTCATTTAAAGTCATGCCACCTCTTCCCTCCGAATACGTGGTCAATACAAGTAATACAATCGAAATGTAAAACTGAAGCTTGCCAGGGTTACCGAAACTGATTATGATATGAAAATTGCGATAATTTCGTAGAAAATATTAACATTATTACGTTTAACTTTCTTTTGAACATATTATTGAAACATAAGATATCAAGTTATCTTAAAACAAAATTCAAATTAATTTCAGGTATCTAAGTAAGGTTGGTATGTAATACCACCCACTTTAAAAACATCAGTGATCCCTTACATTGCCCAGCTTGATATTTTGACTTCACGAAAGCGAATGCTGAAAATCCAGATGCACAGATATGGGAATGAAAACTCTTCTAAAAACATCGAAAAGAAGGGCGATAATGTGGAAAAGATTCACATATGACTGCAAAGTTTTTTTTTTTTTTTTTCCTTTCAATGGGGCTGCAGTAGAAGCACTGCCTTTTGTAGACCTAGTGCAATTCATTGGAATAGCATTCACTCTATCACGTAGCACCACTATCGGTGAGATACCATAGCCTGGACTCTATTCGGAGCGAAACTGCACTAGGAGTTCTATTTCCCAAGAGATGCTTCATGCAAAACGAGTACTCGAGGGCTCTTTAACATGCCGTACTGTCATACATAATAGACGCTGTCGATTTTCTACATCTTAAAAATCCACAGACTGGAACCAGGTTTGATCCTGCGACTTTGGACATGAGATGCCAACGACGTAGCCACTACACCACTCTGTCGACTGCAAAGTTGAGTAAGTTATAGTTAGCTTTATTGAGCAATCACGATTGCTTATTGTTCTCATTTGACCGTTTTTGGTGTCCGTGCCTTTTTCAACTTGGAGCAGGGACACCAGCACCACCGCCCACCGTCCCCTGCTGGCGGCGCGGCGCGGCACTGCTGCTCCGGTTTTGAGCTATCCGCTTCTCCTGGTCGGAGGCGTCCATGTCCTACGCACACGCACGTTCACACACACGACTTCACACACATACACTCACACACGCCTACGTGCATACACACAGGTCTACGCACACACATAACTATGCACACGTAACCGCCCAGGAGGAGAGGCTGGCTTGGGGGGGACAGGAGCCGTTTCTAGAAACAATAACTTCAATGAGTAGGGTCCTGTCTCAGTTCGTGATTGCGAAACACATAATTTGAATTCAAAATTTCAGAATTCAAATTAATTTTTTCATTTACTTTATTTCTTTTAAACATTCACCTCTCCCTTGAAATTCTTCAACGCCCCCCACCCCAGGGGTTCACCCCCTCCCTTCTAGGTTGAAAACCACTGGTTATAGAATATTTAATACCAATTTCGTTACCAATGTTGAGACATTAAATTGTTGTTTTTTTAGAAGTATTTTATGCCTAATTTTTGGAGCTGTTACGGGGGGAGGGGCTTTCTAAGTGGTTGTCCTGGGCAATTGCCCCTTTTACCGTCGTAATAATCAAACACTCCTATGAATAGCAGGCACATCAACTAAATCAACACGTACTTCATCGTCAACCGTCCCTTTTCCTTCACAGTGAAGTCCTTCTGCGCAGGGGCAGAACAAATTATACTTGTCATCCTCAAAGTGTCCGTCGAAGTCTTTCAGGCAAAAATCACCTGAAAATGAAAGAAAAGACATTGCAAAAACTATTTCAAACGTTTGGACTGTCCCTAAAGAAAATTCAAACAGTTTTTCGATTCTGCAACTGAAATCTAAAAAGAAACTGATAGACTTTCTTTTAAGTTTTGCTCATGTTTTTAACTTAGAGCAGGAATTAAAATGGAGGGAGCAAGTCCAATCATTGGCTAAGCAAAAACTGAGATAAAGACCCCAAGTCACGTGACTTGACAACGACGAATGGTTGGCACGTTTTGCGTGAAACAAGCAAAAGAAACCCGATTTCTTCCAATGCTTTGTTTTAAAATCGATCAAGTGACTTGGGGTCTTGGTTTAATAAATGAAAGTCTTCACTACCTCCATTTTGTCTCTTCTCAATGGCTTTTAATTGAACTGCAAAGTTTCATAAAGGGATCAAATATGAAAATTGTAATTTTTCAGGTGGCAAACAAGAAAAAACTAGTATGTTGTGGCCATCACGAAACTTTCTTCAATATTTTTATTTATTTTTTTTTTTTCTGATCCCTTCCCATGCTTGACAAGGAAGTAATATTCCCAACAAAAACAAAATTACACATGCAAAAACTTGACGACCATCCCAATGTCTGAATTATTGCAAAAGCAAAGCAAAGAGCGAAAATTGAAAGTTATTTTAAAAGCCTTGCTTGAATTAATTACAAATATTTTATTTGTTAACAAACATAAGATGGCAACAGTTAAAAATTTTAAATCATCCACTATAATATTAAAATCTGTTCGCGTCCGTCTGTCTGTCTGTCTGTCTGTCTGAAGATCGATCTCCTCGAGAACCGCTACGAATCGAGAGTCGAACGAGATACCGATCAATTCGAAATTTTCCAAAGAAAACAATAGAACCAATCTCGTAATTGTACGACTTTAATTAGCGGAGATATTAATTAAAATGTTAATTAACATAACGTTATTCAGGAATTTTTATTTTTTTCCTGTTGCCATTTTGCGTATGAGCAAATAAAATTCTAATAATTGTTTTAAAAGAGATTTTTTTGGCTGCTGTCCAAATCTTAAAACAACGTTTCCATTTAGAATTTCATTTCAAATTAGTTTAAAATTGGTTGTTCTATTCGGATATAGCCTTTATTTTATCGTCTGTCCTTTTTTTATTTTTTTACACTCGACGTTCTTAACTCCTTTCAGATAGGAAAGTTGTTTCTTTAGATATGTTTATTGATTGTAGTGTATGTTTATCATTCACCGGCCTCATATTTTGGTACATTTAGGATGTGCGACTAATTATGTTTATTTTGTTGAACTTTTTCCCGTTACATGGGTAAGTTTTCGAATTGCAATAACTTTCTTTTTCTTTCCTGTTTCTATTTTTGAAATAGTTTGTATCGTTAAAAGAACATGTTAAATTAAGATTGTTTGGATTTCTTTAAGTGAAACAGAGTTGAACAAAAAAATTGTTTTTAAGGATTTTAACTAAAGCTAGCTTGGAATCTGATGACTTGGTATTAAATTAATGCTTATTGGTATTTATTTAGTCTTGGTGCTTTAGTTTCACATAATCAATCAAAATGCGTGTGTCATTTTATGTAAAAAGCTGATCGTAATTGTACATAAATATTTCAGATATAGTCTATCAGATTTAATTCAGTTTAAAGTGACCAGAGATTATAGTTGATAATGCATATATTTTCATCTTTTGTGCTAATTGAAAATACTCATAACTTGTATCATTGATAACTATGATTAACGTTAAAGAGAATTTTGACAAAAATATGCTCTATTGGTGTTTTACAAACCTTGCATTAAGCGTATTTATTTACTCCTTAGCGCTTTAGAAACTGATGTCAGAGTAAAACAAAAACATCAATTGGACATCTCTTTCATTTTTTAAGTAGCCCGTGCAACGCCGGGCACGCAGGCTAGTTGAGATAATATTTCCGATCATTTCCATACAATTAAAATCACGAGAAATAAGCAGACGACAATCTATTACGATTTATCTTTCTTATTGTTGCATTAATAAAGCTATTTTTATTCGCAAAAAAAAAAAAAGAAAATTAATTTGAAGTCTGAAATTTTGAATTCAAATTATGTTTTTCGCAATCACGAACTGCGACAGGACCCTACTCAATGAAGTTATTGTTTCTAGAAACGGCTCCTGTCCCCCCAAGCCTGCATCTCCTCCTAGGTGGTTACGTTGTGAATAGTTGTGTGTGTAAGTGTGTAGGCTTGTGTGTGCGTAGTTCGAAAGATCTCGGCAAGGACATCTCATTCCCATATTTTACTTTTTGATTTGAACTATTTTTTGTTCAATTTTGAACAGTTCAAAAAAACTTAACATTAGCGCCTACGGGGAAATTGAAGGCAATTCTGAACCATGAGGCGAATTTGCTTCAAACAAACTTTTTAGGAAAATGTATTTGATGAAAAACTTGTATATAAAATATCTTTTTGATTTGAACAATTTTCCGTTCAATTTTGAACAGTTCAAATCCCTTAACATTAGCGCCTATGGGAAAACTGAAAGTCAATGTAGATTCCGTACTTGAAGGCGGATTTACTTCAAACAAATTTTGTTGGAAATAGCTCTTGACGCCAAACTCCAGACTTCGACTCCGAGAATTTAGGGGGCACTTGACCCCGACTCCGACTCCTGTGCCCGACAATTAATCGGACTCCGACTCCCCGACTTCGAATCTGACTTCGTAGCTTTGCCAAAAATTTATACACAGAGGACAAATGACTGACTTCGATTCTTGGATATTCGACTCCGACTCCTTTACCCCAAAATGAGATTGACTCTGACTCCGACTTCGCAGCTATGGTTTTGACTGTGAAATAATTATTGTTGATCTGACTTGTTTTTATTTTTACGCTAAATTTTAATTTAGGTATTCAGTTTTCGGCGAATCAAGTCGAAGTCATTCGCAACTCCAACGAACTATAGGGGGCACTGCAGTCACTGTCTAATGGCCGACTTAAAAACTAAAACAAACGCATGTGGTAACGAAGAAAATGCTAAAAGTGTTGTGATTTTTGTTCATATGTATGATATTTTTCGCTTTATTCTTTTTAAATTAATTTTCAAAGTCCTGTAGATATTCTGGCCCACGTGGAAAGAAATGAGAATTCAAGAAGCATTACTAAACGTCAAAGATTAATGCAAACTACGTAGTTCGTAGTTCTAAGCAGCTATTTCCACGATGTTGAATTCGATATTTATCAATTCTTGATAAAACTAAATAATAATTGTGGCCTGACAAGAACAACAATTAATGCTAGAAAATTCAATATGACATTACAAATAATTATCGAACGAAGATGATACTTCTTTGCCTTGCTTGGCTAGCGCTTATTGTTTTGTATTTGTTGCTGAGTTATTTCTCTCGAATTCCCGAATCGGTTAATTTAAAATTTTTCTGTTTCGATTTTTCTAATTTCTGAGTTACGATTTAATTATGTCAAGTTATGCAAATCATCTACAGAATTTTTACGGATATATGGTGGTAGTTTTCTTTTCAGTTGATTGACCATTATTTCATTTTACTTATCGAATTCTGTAATCTTACTACCATTTTATTCCACTCATGATAAAAATTAAAAATGGTTTAACTAAAAACGCGAAATCTCGCCAAGGCTACTTTGCTCGCACAATACTAAAACTGTAACCCTAAACAAATTTGGCGAAACCTTTCAGCTGAGAATAAAAGGAATAAAGTAAATTCTTTCTCGGTGAAACATTTTTCATTTTGTTCTACGATAATATATTCAAGAAAATATTTTGCATACCGTCCATTCCAACTAAATGCTGCTGTAAAAGATAGTTAGTTAAATTAATTTAAGATTAAAAAAAAACTCATATTCTTGCAAATTCATACAAAACAATAAATTTTTTTACCTTGTATAACGTTATCCAAGTTTGTTGATCCAGTTTTCGCTTTCACCATTTTCAATCAACTCATATTTTAGAAGGAAATAAGGAAAACTAACATTATTTTGAGAAGCTCGAGAATACTACTAAGTGACGAATTAATTTCTGTAGCTGAAAGCAAACTAAGACTCATCGATTGCGTTAATAAATACTCAGAACAAACTGCCTGTGTTTACGTCAACAGACACACGTGGAACGCAACGTGGCAATGTTTTAGTTTCATCGGCAGTTTTGTAAATCACCGCAAGGTAGCGTATTCGAGCGCTGGAGTTCCGAATTTATGTTTCTACATAAAGATATGCGCAGACGATTTTTTTTTTCTTTTGACATTGAAAATTATTTCTTTAAGTTGACATTTTATTGTTTTTATTTATTTTGGTAAGTGCATTAATTCATAAAAAAAAATTGTTTTGGGCAACAGGGGAAAAAGAAACGATTTTTTTTTTTTTTTTTTTTTTTGATATGATGAATTTTTTTTTATGAGTTTATTAATTTTAATTAATATTTTTTCGTTTTGAAAGCTGTTAAAGATTTTTTAATGGAAAAAAGTGTATTAGCTGCTTTGTTTAAAAGTTGCTGCTTTTTTTCTTTTTTACGCATCTAATTTTTTTAGATGAGTGAGGAATATTTTATTCCTAGAAATCAGCTTTTAGTGTTTTAAAAATATGTTAAAAAAAATTACGATTTTAGCTATTTTTGAGAATATTGATCAGGTACTAGAAAGTAGTATGGGTATACGGGAAAGTAGGCTCGTCTAGTTCTAGACAGAACTTCTTGTAATAATTTTACAGTAGAGCTTATAATACTAATAAGTATACTGACTCCTCTGTAGTTTCCGCAGCAGCTACAAAAGTTTCGACTCACCTTTTTGCCTTAGTTTCCTGCATCTAGATGGAAGGAATTCGATAATTGAGACGCAGCATTCGCCCTCTTCGCAGTCGTCATTGCTCTGACATTTTTCGAACTCTGCACCCACCTGTTCATAAATAACAAAAAACCTATAAAATATCGTTGGAATACTTTGAAAAAAAAAGTTCTCCTGCAAAATTAGAAAACAGAGAAACAATGAACCCATTATAATAGCTATCAAGAAACTTTCGATAGCATTTTATATCAATACAGTCGATCTTGGGTTTTAACAATATAAGAGTATCCGCGGTGTTTATGGTGTTAAAACCCATATAGCACACTTCGTCTGAGCGATGTTCCAGCGACGTCGCAATGTCCCATTCACGTCACATCACACTGCGCTATTAACAGTACGTCGCTGCGATGTTACAAGCAAACGTAGCTGCAACATCTTGATGCGACATGCTTGAGACGTTTTCCCCTCTCTCCGAACTAGTACACGCATGCGCAAAATGAAGAACTTTGCCAGCGAGTGCTGATTAACTGTGACTGTAAATTTTTTAACTGATCGATTCCAATGTGTTTGTTTTTCTGTGGTATTTCCGCTATGATTACTGATTAAACGAGAAAGTTCGTAAACTAATTGAACTATTCTCTAATTTACTGCAAAAAGTTTTTTTGAATAATACTTAAAAAATCCGAATTCATAGCTTTGTTATGGAAGGATATTAATTTTTTCTATGCCTTGTGTTTCAATGTTGTCACACGTGTGGTGGTTTATTTTAAACTTAAGCGGTTAAGCTTCTCATCAAACATTTGATTTTAAAATTTTGAGTTTTAGTAGGTGATGGATCGTCTTCGATCCATAAAAAAAGTTAGCTAATAGAATTTGAATGAATGAATTGTTGGTTTATAGAATTCTTGCTATTTTATTCTACATCATGTTGTTCGTTAAATATAATTATTGTTATTTGCTTTCACTATCATTTTTCTTGATTTTTTAAAAGTACTATGTTCAACTCAAAATTCTTATTTTAAATATTCTATACATTCATCTATGGCTTTTCTTTCTTAAGACTTTATTCATGAGTTATGTTAAATTTTATATTCATTACTTTATTTGCATAACGTATGATGAAAACAATTACTCTCCAATGTGTATTTGCTTAGTCTTCAATATTTAAGCACACATTAAATATTAACTTTTCTGCGCAATACAATTCAATTCAGAAATGGATAGCGAAAGAGGGTAGTAGTGTATTTTCTTACTCTCTCTGCCGTTGTATCTTTTTCTGTCTTCTTAAGCAGTCCCATTCCTTTTGTCAGCAGTTAACTAATTATAGTTGGTACAATAAACTTAGAATGATAAAGCATTAATTATAAATGTCATGAATTCAGACTAAGTAAGTATGAATAGTATTGATCTATATCTCTGTATTGTGCTGTGATTCCATCTATTGCTAGATCCTCTACCAAGACCAAGTCATGCTGACTTGCAGATATTAAATTTAAAAGTAAATCCTAATATCTTTAAAATTCTCTTTATTTTCACGTATCTCTGTTTAAAAAAGCTTATATGATTGTGTCAAATATAGTTTTAAAAAATCTTCAAGTTACTCGAGATAATTTCAGTGTAATGGCTGACATATAAGATGTGAAGTCCTAATAATTGCACAAAATTGTACATAACTTTAAAAATAATCAGGCTCATGCAAGATTATGTAATCCAAAAAGTTATTTTCATTCAGAAAAATAAAGATTTAAACCATATTTTTTAAAGGTAGTTGAGGTTTCCCCAATTTGTCTATTGTGAACGGCATTAACTTTTCAAATTAAAGATTCAAAATAGTAAAATTATTGCTCAAAATAGGTAGCTTTGAATTAATTTCATGTTTAATATTTACTGTACTTAATAAACATTTTGCTCATTTATAAGACTTATTTTATTTTATTCATGGTCTATCTTTCTTATTTGTTGTGATTTTAAATAGAATATGCATATACTTTCAAGATTTTGAAACAATGCACAGAAAAATGCTCTACTACATACAGGGTAGGCTTTCTGCTAAAAGAAACCAGTTTTTGCCATGCCATTGGCAGAAACTGGTAAAAACCGGCAAAAACTTAAAAGCGTCTACAATAACTCAAGTAATTGCTAAATGATATTCATTTGAGTAAACAAAAAAATAAATTTCATTTAATCATTTAAAAAAATAAAATCCTATGTTAGTGCCCTTGATTTAGTTTGGAAACTAAACTTTTCAATTGCAGATGCTTGTAATGTTTGGATTGATCTAACAAAGGACGAAAAATCAAATGGGTGCTTAGGAGAGGGACATACAGAATTAAACAGGCATTACTTAGTGTAATATGCTTGCTTGTATCATATGCTTATGTATCAAGTACTCCTACCTTCCCCCCACCCTACACACTCTGGAAAACGTTGAAATGGTGTACCTTAAGTTATATAATCATTTCCGATGAGAACTTAAAAATTTTTTGAGAGTCCTTAAAAAGTCCTTAATTTTCACTTTTAAAAATGAGTATGAATCCTGATGTACATATCAGCAGCAAATGTATCTGCACAGCATCAAAATGTACCCATGCAAGCGTGCGTCTACATTATCTATCTATGTTGACAAACCTTGTAAACTGACCCACCCTGTGCAATCTAAAAAAGTAGAAATTATTTCCAATTACCTTGATATTGAAGATGAGTTTTATGAACTAATAGTAATATTTCTTTCTAATTATATACAGTAAACTCCTGATTATCCACGAGTCATTCAACAATCAAGAACATGTATTTTTGCAGCAAGAAGCTTAAGCCAATGGCTGTTTTCTTCTCGAAAAATTGCAGATTTAAACTCATAGTTGTTTATGTTTTATTATTTATTGATTTGGTTATTTTTTACACTTTCTTCATCCTGCATGCCATTGTTATTTATTGATGTTCAGTTCTGTTGTGCAAAAATATAAAAACATTTTTATTGTGCTGCATATATTTTCACAAAACAAAATACTATGTATCAATAAAGCCATGTTTGTCAGCAAGAATACTTTTTACCTTTGGTTGCCCCTCTCTATAGCCTTTTAGCGGTTTGGCCGCGATTTTTGATATCCACTGCACTTGTGCCTCTTAATTCCTCATATAATGGGAGTTTACTGTACAGTTGAACTTAGTTAATGTGAAATGCTAGAAACTCCACAATTTGTTCGATTAACTGTTATTTATAACAGTTGCATAAATAAGTGAAATAGTGAAAAAAACTACTTTAACTTCTTTAAGAAAATGAATTACTACTATTCATTATTGCGGTATGAACATATCTGTTAGTTATTAAGATTTTCCATTTTTTGAAAAGAAGGATGCTAAACAGTGGAAGAACAAATGATAATCTGCATTGACACATAGAAAGTTCCGAGAAATGTCCACAGACAACAGGTATAAGGGCTTTATGCTCCATACAAAAATATTTAACGTATGGTTGACTTTTTAGTCGTACAAAATGATGTATAATTTCGACAAAAAAATGGCATTCATCAGCAAAAGTTTTCAGAGGAGGGGTCAAAAATTTTTGTTTGTCTTAGCCTAAACTTTCATTTGAATGCACCTATTGTGCATAAGATTTTCAATTTAATTATGTACAGTGATGTTCCTATCATTTTTTCTGAGAGTATACTCCCAGTAATCAATTATGCACAATATGTGTATGCGATCATATGCATAATATGAAAATTTTTTAAGCTTGAGGGTGTAGGATATATGTGTTAAAAACGTTTGAGAGTATACGCGTACTATATGGAGTATACCCTAGGGGGCAGCACTGATTATATATAGGGGACCCTATCTGAACACTCGGGCTAAAGTGAGCACTGGCCTGAAACATAAATTTTTGGGAGGGCGGAACACAAGATAGTCCCAGAATACATGTGCATTATCCAATTTTCTCCTATAAAGAACACGTCCATAATCCAAACATTTTTGCTTGGTTCCATGATTGTTTCAAACCAACTTAACTAAGAAAATATTCGTTTTAACCGAGATTTTGTATCAACCGTGAATATTGGGAATTTAACAATATTTTTGCATTAATATTTTATTATTGGGTCTAAATGCTACTAATATATATATATCGTCACCTCAGAGCAACAGTAGGATATCTTAGTGTTATTCCTGGGATTAGATTTCTTACTGTTGCTCTGAGGCGACAATATTCTCTTGCTATATTATTTTCTATTTTTTAAATTGAACAATCACTATTCGTATTCAACAACCACAGGGGCATGCACAAAAATTTTGGGGCTCATCACAAATGACTTTCCCGTTACCCTTTATGTTGTTTATCCTTATTTTCATCCCTAGTTTAAAAAATATTTTGCCAACAGGTGTCCGCCTCCCCCCCCTTTGCACGCCCCTGGCAATAACTAATCTGAGTTTTTTTTTCTTTTGTACTTCTTAAGTAGTGCGTACTAACTTGTACGAATCGTTTGTGTTATGTGGGAATTTAAATATTTTGTTTGAATGGTTAGCTATACAATTTTAGCAAACATTTAGAATTAATGTGAATGTTACTTGATGAAAAATACAAAATTTTTGTTTTTTCCCAATAAATAAGAAAAGATTTCAGAAATTTTTAGCTGCGAGCTGTCACATTTCCTCATCAATATCACAAGCCCAATGAATGTGCATGTAACTGAAGTTGGACAATTCCACGTGTCCAGATCATCACTGGGCTGTCGCATTGGGATGAAAACATCACACTTCAACAAAACATACATGTTGCATTGCAACATAACAGAAGTTGGACAGTTCCACGGTGCCAAAACATCCCTGGGCTGTCACATTGCAACAACTCATACATGTCGCATTACGACGTAACTGAAGTTGAACAATTCCACGTCTTCAGAATATCCCTGGGCTGTCGCATTGCGACAACCCATAAATGTCGCATTGTGACGTAACTGAAGTTGGACAATTCCACATCTCCAGAACGTCCCTGGGCTGTCGCATTGCGACAACCCATGCATGTCGCATTGGGACGTAACTGAAGTTGGACAATTCCACGTCTCCAGAACGTCTCTGGGCTGTCGCATTGCGACAACCCATGCATGTCGCATTGCGACGTAACTGAAGTTGGACAATTCCACGTCTCCAGAACGTCTCTGGGCTGTCGCATTGCGACAACCCATACATGTCACATTGCGACGTAACTGAAGTTGAACAATTCCACGTCTCCAGAACGTCTCTGGGCTGTCACAATGCGACGACAACATCTCATTGCGACGAACCATACACGTCGCATTGCGACGTAACTGAAGTCGGACAATTCCACGTTGCCAGAACATCTCTGGGACGTTTCTGGAATGTGCTGTGACGTGCCCGAGACGTTACAAACGTCGCAGTGCGACGTATTTGCTACGTTGCTGAGATGTGACTGTGCTATGTGGGAACCGACCTGTTCGACCATTATTGCCATGGAATTCCAAAGCTGACAGTTAAGGCGATTCTATCCTACCAAGAGTCTTTTCACTATAAGTATTTTTGTATATTTAATTTTTAGTTAATTTTTTTTTATTTTATACGAGGGTATATATGAACAGCATTCTCTCTCATTATTTCCTAGTAACTCGGTTCCAATATAGCACCTTGAGCCTACTAACTTTTTCAAGCCTTTCCCCCCTTTATATATATATATATATATATATATATATATATGTTTTTTTTTTCTATGTATATGTGTGTGTGTGTATATATATATATATATATATATATATATATATATACGAGGGCTATCCAGAAAGTAGATTACGTTTTCGTCTGTGTCCGCTAGGGGCGGGGCTAGCGCGGCCATCTTGGGGTCAAAGCGTTGCGCAGCTCAGTCTGCATCTAGCCGTGCTAGTGAGAGGTTCGTGCTGTGTTCGTTCAGATACTGTGACGGTTTGAAATGTCTGCGTTAATTGAAAATCCCGCGAGCTGCGAGGTGCGCGCAGTAATAAGGTTTCTGACTGCAAAAAACTGTAAACCGATAGAAATCTATCGGCAGCTTTGTGAAGTGTATGGGGACAACATTATCACTGAAGGTGGAGTGCGTCAGTGGGTCATAAGATTTAAAAATGGCCGAACCAATGTTCACGACGAAGATCGAAGTGGGATACCCAGCATAGCGAACGCCGAACTTCTCGAAAAAGTCGATGCTAAAGTCCGGGAAAATCGAAATTTCACAATAACGGAACTTTCTTTAAGTTTTCCACAAATTTCGCGAAGTTTGGTGCACGAAATCATCAGCGAAAAGCTTGGTTACCACAAGTTTTGTGCAAGATGGATTCCAAAAATCTTGACAGAGGACCACAAAAATCAGCGAATGGCTGCAGCGTTGAACTTTTTGGACGCTTACCATAAGGATGGTGACTTTTTACTCGATCGCATCGTTACTGGTGACGAAACATGGGTGAAACACGTGAACTGTGAAACGAAATTGCAATCAATGCAGTGGGGGCACACAAGTTCTCCCCAAAAACCCAAGAAATGCATGCAAACAATGTCGGCAAGGAAGATCATGGCGACTGTTTTTTGGGACAGAAAATGTGTGATTTTGGTGGACTTCCTGGAAAGAGGCACTACAATAAACTCTCAAAGGTATTGCCAAACTCTCCAAAAACTCAGAAGAGCAATTCAAAACAAGCGCAGAGGAATGTTGAGCTCTAAGATCTTGTTGTTTCACGACAACGCCCGGCCCCACACGGCAAATGTCACTCGTAAAGTTCTTGAATCTTTTAAGTGGGAGTTGTTTCCTCATCCACCGTACAGTCCCGACCTGGCACCGAGCGACTTCCACCTATTCCCAGCAATGAAGAAGTGGCTGGCTATGCAGCGTTTTGATGACGACGCACAGCTGCAAGAAGAGGTAACGGAGTGGTTGAAGGCGCAGGCGGCCGAATTTTTCGACGAAGGAATTTCCAAGCTCGTACATCGCTACGATAAATGCCTTAATTTGTATGGTGACTATGTCGAAAAGTAGTATTTGAGTGTGGCTTTCATCTGTATATAATAAAAAAATTTTCCTATACTTTGTTTATTTTTTATTCCAAAACGTAATCTACTTTCTGGATAGCCCTCGTATATATATATATAGATATAGATATATATATGTGTGTGTGTGTGTATGTATGTGTGTATAGGTATGTGCGTATGTACGATATGTATATGTATTTCAAGTGTTTTCCCTTCAGTTTCTCTCCCTCCCCCTCATCCACCATGGTATCCTTCACCGGTTAAGCTAGAAATGGCAGGTACGAAGGTATCATTGGTTTAAAATAAAATAAAATACACTGTACAAAAAATTCCGAAACGTTACTGAGTATTTCCGTGTAACGTTTCGGGATTTCAAAGGTTTTTATTCATTTCCTGGAAAAATCAAGTATCATTGTCAAAAAGTTTTCTGAATTGCTACAAATTGTACAAATGCAGACTTTTCACTTTTGCAAAAAATATTTTTAGCTCCCAGTTAAAAGATTAGCTGAAAGTATTTATAAAGTGCACCGGTTTCAGTTTGCCCGCGGACTGCCCATATTGGTTAAGCTTCCAGAGGGAGCGAATAAATTCATTGACTTATTTGACGCAGCTTTGCAAGAATGCAGGCGAATAAACTTCTTGATTCTTACTTGCAATTCTGTCTTAGCTTTGACCACGTTTACAATTCTGCTTCCGGAACTTCCTTGATATTTCAGGAAGGTATCAAGCTATTATATAAAACCTTCCCAAGTTTGCGTTAATTTTCTAGAGACACGACTGGATTTAAACAGGAAGATTTCTCAATTTTTCAGGAGGTTTTCCGGATAATTTCAGGAAGGTTACTGAATTTTAGAGGAAAACGTTCCTGGTTTTTGCAAGATATGTTACTGGCAGAAATTGGGCACATCAGCTGCCCATTATTTTCCAGGAACGTTTCTGAATCGTTTTTACAGTGTAGTGAAAAGGAAAAGGAAAAAGTTAATAGCGCGAATTTCATTCATTTCAATTGACTCTGGCAAATAGATGCATCTGTTTCAGCCTGTAAACCGAATAGTACAGTAAAAATAGGGGTCGCACCCAAACATCCAAAAAAAAAAAACTAGTGCAAATTGTTTATTACCCTCCCAATAAGAACAGGTAAAAAGTCCCACCCCATTGTGCGTCGAGTTTTGGAATGGGGGGGCATCTAAAAATTACTGTTTTGAGTATTTTTTCAGAATTTTTAGAGTAAATTTAAAGTGAGAATATTATGTTACACTAAATTTAAAAGCATGAAATTAAAGGTGTTTGACACCCAAGAGGGATGACATAACCCACCAATGCTACAGAGCCCCCCTATCCCCGTAAAACGAAGCAGTACCCCCCGAACCCCCCTCCATACATTTCATATGGATACATTATTTTATGCTAAGTTAAAGTTAGAAATCGAGTGTGTCCATCCTCCAAGATCGATGGTGCACCTCCTCTCAAAGCTACAGCATCCCCCCCCCCCTCCACCAAATAATTTAAATCCTCACCCCCCCCCCCCCCCGCTTTTTATTTCAAGTAGAAGTATTATTTCATACAAATCTAAAATGCATTAAATCACGACTGTTCACCCCATAAGAACAGTAGCTCACCTCCCGAAACGAAATTATATACTAAAATATTCTCCTTCCCCCCCACCCCCTCTAATGGTGTACATTTGATTAAATGACCAGAAAAATTACGCTGAACTGTTTTTTGCTTTTAAATGATTTCTCCTAAGCTTGTAACAAAAGGTCTTCGTTATCAAGATGTTTTTTGGAATCCAGATCCTCAGCAAAATCGTTATTGTTGCAGCTATGTCTAACACAGTTTGAGTATATAATTGAGCACTTCAGTCCACTTTCAGACTTTTCAAACATTCACTATATCCAATGAACCCCTCAGAACAAGCACAAGATTTGAGAAGCAGAAAGTCTTCTAGAGCAGAAGGCTTGGCTGTTGTAATAGGACACAGATTATATTTCTGTGGTACTTTCTTTGCACCCATCAAAAATGACACTAGCTTTCCCATACTTACAAGTTACCTGTACACTGCATTGCTGGCATATTTCCTTGAAGCTTACAGATCATTAGCAAAAATATGATCAAGCAGATATCTTCCATCTATTACATATGAGGCAGTGAAAAAGCAAAGGGATGTAAGTGACAAAATTAAAAATGTGGAGATAACCAGTACAAATGGTTGGTGAACCTCTCCTCTATCTTGAGGCAAGAGAGGGTACTAGTAGAGCTGGTTTGCTTCTATACAGCATGATTTAGAAAAGAAAATCAGTGAAAGCCTACCTAGGATCTTATCTTTAAACGCGTTTTATTCAAGACTTGAAAATGTCCACTTACATCCCTTTGCTTCTCACTGCCTCATATATGACACCAGCTGTTCGTTTTGTGATGGTGGATTGGATGAACCTTTTGCTTCAAATAATAGCACTTTAACGATACAAGATTTCTTTCCTTCTGAAACCAGATTCATCGAATACTGTTTGAGGATCAGCGCATAACTCGTACCAGAAGTTTTTAACAATTTGTTATTCCAACTTTAATGTTCATATCATTCGGTGTAAAAGATGGTTTGGGCTTACACATCTTTACAGATAGTAACTACTCTCGTAACAGAAGCAAAATACATAACTGTTTACCCTCCCTTGCAAAGAAATGCCACAAAATTGTTTGCCTTCAATATCCTTTGATGTTACTACCCGAACGTGAAAGGTCTCATCGCAACTCATCTTATCATCAGCGAGCAATAACCACTACCAACTTGAGAGGGAAGAAACTTCTGGGGGCTTTAGAAACGGATTGTGATTTCCAAAGTGGGAGACAAAAAGGTGTAAATATTTAGCATTCTATTGTTGTATTGCTCATTGCTCTCATCAAGACTTGTTCTATCGTTGAATCACTACAGGTTCTAGACCAACTGAATTTGTCACTGCTTTAGATCGTTGGATAGCTGATGTTTTAGCTGATGTTTGATGTGATCAAATTTTTTTTTTATCGCATAATGTACTCAAAAGTTTGAGATAGTGTTGCAAGTATATGTCTGCATATTTAGCATAATTCACATAACCAGCTGCGTAAAAGAGAGGCAGCTCGGTGTTTGCCAATGAGAACCCCCACCGACTTAGAGGGTGCAGAATTGCAGCATTGTCCGTCTCACTATTGGCAATTTCGGTTTGTCCCCCCTTACGGTGATGGCAAAAGATTGTAGAAAAGTTGAAGTAAGTTAATCAAGAAGAAGTAGGGAAACTTTGGTCAATTTGGACTTTTTTTTATGCTGCACAGGAATTTTGTTTTCCAGCGCTCTAAACAATTTAATAACTCCAATCACAAATAATTTGGTTACTGCGAGCACGCTTAGATCTTTTAGAATTAATCATTGTGTGGCATTTTGTACTTCGGAAAAGTTTAAACCAGGGAAATTTTTCCGTGAACTTCACTGCAATCGTTGATTTTAGAATGTAAATTCAGGGTTCCCCCCCCCCCCCCAAAAAAAGCGATGGCGCACCCGTTAAGTGTGACGGAGTACCCATCCCGAACAAAAGCCTTCAAAAAGAAAGAAATGCCCCTTGAAAAAATTGCCTTAAAAATTTCAATGACGCAAAGCTGCTCCCTGAACCCCCCCCCCATCCCCCCCCGCCTGTGCACCCCTGTTAATTAGAATTTTTTTCTGTGAGAGTTTATTATTTTACTATTATAGAATGGTTTCTGCGAGGTTTGAGAATTTTTTTTGAGTAATAGAAATTATTTTTACTTAAATAGAGGATTATTTCGTCCCCCCCCCCCTTCCCCCCAAAACCTGACACGCAAAGTGCTGGGACTTTTTACCCCTTCTTGCTGGAAAAGAAGTAATTTGCAACAGCTTTCACCTTTTTTTTTTTGGATGTTTGGGTTTGGCCATTTTTTGGCCTAATTTTACTGTACTAGAATGCTCTCCTCTCCATCTCGTGGTCAAACAGCAAGAACGAGGCAGATTTTAGAGATTACTAATGACATTGCATGCTGTAATATACAAAGCAGTTGGGGGGTCATCACTTACGGGTGTAACGGAAGAACTTCTGTTTTTACTACCTAAGTGCTTTGAAGAAATTTTACCCAGATAGCGCACATCATTTCATAAGCGTTGTAAAATGGGTGTAAACATTAAGACAACTATTTTAAAACGTGTATGAAACATTAAACGTTACGTGTGCCACCAGAGTATGAACCATGGTTTATGATAGTCGTAAACTTCTTATTTATTTAGTTATTTATTACATTTTTAATATACTTTACTCTGTTTTGATGTTGGATTGAGTCGATGATGGAACAAGCTTTTAAAGCATTGCCAGAAACAAATATGAATAGTAATTTTTGCACATTATAAACAGGGGCGGACTGGCCCCGCCCTCCCACCTATACACCCTTGCGCCCGCACACCTGAACACCTTTATTTATTTATTTATTTTTTGGTGCAAGCAACTTATTTTTTTTTTTTTTCTTTTTTTTTTTTTTTGCGCTCCCAAACTTGTGAGACTTTACTTCGCTCTTTTTTCTTTTCTCTTTAAATGCGTAAACCTGTGGACCAACGTTGTGTTTTTCTTTTTTTTTTTCCTTCTTTTCTTTTTCTTTTTTTAACACCTTTTATTTATTTATTTTTTATTTAATTTTTTACTTATTTTATTATTTTTATTATTATTATTATTATTTTGCACCTTTTTTTTACGCCCTTTAGAGGCCAAGGTTGGTGCCCTCTTGCGGGAACAAAGTCAGCCCCTGATGATAACAACAACTTCCAAATTGCTATTAACAAACAAGACAACACAGGAAAGATTTCCAGCACTAAGAACAGAAATTACGCATCTTCTGTACCGCACACAGGTAAGATTGGTCACGTAAGCCTTACTGTCTTCGCTGCTTTATATTACCGCTTTATATTACCGTTTATTAGACGTATGCTATGGCGAACTAATGGAAGATTAAGAAGATAGAGTTAAGATAAATGAAGTAACCTCGAAACATGTGCATGAAAAAATTCGAAATTTTCACATTCCATTACGGATTGTTTCATTTATTTATTTTCAGCATAAATGCATTGTCGAATTTAAACAAAATATTCTAGCTGCAAGAAAAACAAAATTATATGGAGAAAACCATCTGAATGTCGGAATTAAATTCTTCAAACAGTAATTTCAGCCGTTCTTATTGACTTTTCAGCTTAAAAATAATAAATAAAATAAAATAAATGCAAAAAATAAATAAACAGAAAATAAAAAAAAAGACCCAAAGTGGCTACTAAAAAAAGAAGGAAGGCTTTTTTCCCTAAATAGAAAAATTTAAATTAAATTTGTGCACAAAATTTAAGTAAAAAAACGCATATATATATATATAAAAAAAATTTCTCTTGCACATAAGTATGGGGCAGCTTACAGTATAATCATTTTCAGCTTTGCTTCCCGTCTCTTATATAGTAACAAAAAAGAAAAAAGAGGTAGTTTTTGATGTTGCCATATTGATGTAACGATGATGATACAAAAATGAAGCAAATCGTATTTTTCTTCAGATGGTACGCAGGAAAAAAACATGGAATTTTGCAAATATTTAAAAGCACAAACTATTTAATTCAGGGCGGAAAGACAATACATTTTTGTGATCATTTTGTCCTTCCTAAAAACATGATTCAAATTAAATTTTTAAATTAAAGTCTGCGAAAACAAAGAGCACATTCGTGATTTTTTGGTTACGATCGTAAATACTATTCGCGTTATAAACTACTGATAGTGTTTCGTTGACATGAAATTGCTCATAGATACTTGTGATGAAACGGAAATTCAAATCCTCTAAAAGCATTAACATCAGTTATCAAAAAAATGCGCAAAAGAAACAAATTAAAAATTAACACCCTTGAGTTGCTCATTTTTTACAAAAAAAAATTATCGTTTTCTTTTTTGCAGACAAATTAAATATTGAAGGAAAACGCTGAGGACAAGATAATCAATTTAGAAGTACATGAAATACACCGCCAGCTCAGTCATTGCAGCCGAGGACTAAAGTTTTGTGCTCTTTAACACTCATCAGCCCGGTATAGGAAGTGACTGAGATGGAGGTGGAAAACCTCTTAAGAAAGCCAAGAGTGCCAAACAAACTGGTAGCTAATATAGAATTAGCACTGACCAGACGAGTGACCAAAGAAATGGATCGGTTCAACTCGAAGATTGAAGGCAAGGCATGGTATCTTCAGTAAGTTACCTACCATTAGCCAGGGCTAAGGTAGAAATACATGAAATACACCGCCAGCTCAGTCATTCCAGCAGAGGACTGCATTTCGTACTTATTTACTGACTATACCATGCCTTGCCTTCAATCTTCGAGTTGAACCGAACCATTGCTTCGGTCACTCGTCTGGTCAGTGCTAATTCTATATTAGCTACCAGTTTGTTTGGCACTCTTGGCTTCCTTAAGATGTTTTCCATCTCCAGCTCAGTCACTTTCCTATGCCGGGCTGATGAGTACTAATAAGCACGAAACTGCAGCCCTCGGCTGGAATGACAGAGCTGGCGCTGTATTTTATGTATTCCTGCCTTAGCCCTGGCTAATGGTTGGTAACTTAATGAATTTAAAAGTGTTTTATTTGTGCTTAATACGAACGATTCTGATAGTGCCAAACTTAATTCCATGGCATAAAATTGTTTATACAAAAAAAAAAAAAAATATTTTGAAATAACTTACTGCAATAAAGAGGCAAACGACGAATCCGATTAAAATAGTAGTCCTCATGTTTGAGTCGAATATACAAATGATAAAAAGCTTTTTGAATAATAGCTTGCAATCTTCTACCGATTTTGGTCTTACTTTTGCCCTCAGTTAAAAAAAAAAAAAAAAAAAAAAAAACTCTTTCTATTGTGTTTTTATCTAAAACAACATTGACTATCTATGAAGTCGTGCTGCATAAGGTGATAGAAAACTCAGAATGTAAACAGATACAACCCGATTCCAAATTAATCAGATAATTCATGTAAATCTCAAATTTTCACCAAAAATATTTATATTACTCTACAGCGAGATGGAGTTTTTTTATAATTTTTTATAACATACTTCTGGTTTTCTAAGAAGTGGTTACGGATTAGTAATTTATGAACAAAGTATTGTAATAATCGGTTATGCATCAGTAATATGGACATTTCAGGATATTTGTGACATAGGGGTGTCCGCAGTGGCGTAGCTAGGGAGGGGCAGAAGGGGCAGTTCGCCCTGGGCGGCAATTTTCTAGGGGCGGCAAATTAACCCTTTTTAAGTAAAAAAAAGGCATTTTCCACGATGATATTTATTCTGTTACTGCAGGGAAAAAGAAAATCTTCGAAATGCTAGACATTTGTATCACTACCGGATTAAAATTAGTTTGATACGAAACAAGTCTTTCTTGATATGCATATCAGTACAATTCCTTGTTTTTCTCTGAAAGGGCGGCAGTGGACAATCATGGGGCCAATGTATTTTTAGATTGTTGAAGTTAACTCCAAGAGAATGAACACAATGAAGTTTTCCAATTTTCGTAAAAGAAAAACTTAACACTGCATTTTAAGAGAGTTTCTTAAAAACCTCATCGTGAAACAAAAACTTCCTTTAAAAAAAAAAAAAACATAAATAAAATCAATAAAAATTAATTTGAATTTTGACATCTTGAATTCAAATTATGTTTTTCGCAATCACGAGTGTGTGTATGTAGGCGTGTGTGCTTGTGTGTGGGGGGTATGTGTGTTTGTGTGTAGGGGGTATGTGTATGTGTGTGTAGGCATGTGTGTTTGTGTCTGTGTGCTGGCATAAGTGGGTGGGTAGTTGTGTGTATGAAGTATGAATGTGTGTGGGGGGGGGGTATGTGTATGTGTGTGTAGGCATATGTGTTTGTGTCTGTGTGCAGGCATGAATGTGTTGGTAGTTGCGTGTATGTGCGTGTGTATGTGTAGGTGTCTGTATATATGCGTGTGTGTGTGTATGTGTAGGTGTATGTGTGTGTGTATTTGTGTATGTATGCGCGTGTGTGTAGGACATTGATGCCACCTGGAGACGGCTTTCGCTAGAAGCATTGTGAGGAGCCGGTCGACGGTGATGGTGCGGAGGGTGGCGGTGGGAAAATAAAATGATAGGACGCCAAAAAACAGTCAAATGAAAGCAATAAGCAATCGTGATTGCTCAAAAAAAAAAAAAAAAAACTTTAGGAAAATGGTGATAAGAGTAAGAATGGTAGGGGGAGGTGAAAAAAAAAGGTACACGAAACAATTCATTGGGGGCTTGTCACAGGAGTAGCTTTATATATTTCAGAGTTTCCTTTGATTTCTCATTCATTACAAGAATTCTCTACTTCAAAACAAGTAAAATGGATATCTGTTTTCTCGCAGTTAAGAGTAGAAAATCGATCCAACAACTTTGTATCACATGTTAGTCTATGCCTTGTGGAAGGTAAGTATTTCATTTTTTCAACATTTGGTTTGGTCCCTCAACTTCGCCAAACATAGTCTAAAATTGCGTGTTTGCGTATTCAGTTTCAAATAATTCCGGTTGGGAATATCTCCCATCTCTACTCTGTAGTCTAACAGCGTGACAGATAGCTTCCAAATGCTCTTAGGCGGAATAGTTCTCGAATCTTTCATCCTTTTTCCTGATATCACCAAAGATAGCTTAGAAATATGTTTTTAGACTTCAATGTAGAAAAATTTCTGAGCAGAGCTTCGAACCCTGTCTTTTCCCCTAACGTAGAAAACACAGCCAAAAAGTACATATTTAGACCTTCAATTCTGAAAACTTTCCTGGTGAAAACTCCCACCCTCCCTTTTAAAGCCTCAACATATAGCATAAAATTACGTTTTTGAACCTTCAATACTTCAATGTCAGTTTGTGAAAACAGCATTTAAACCTTGACTATCCTTGATCTCCTAACGTGACCAAAGGTAGCCTGAAATACGTTTTTAAGGCTTCAATTTCGGAATCTTTCCGAGAAAGATTCCTTAATTCCCTCCTCCTCTTACCTAACGTGTCCAAAAATTAAAACTGCGTTTTGAAAACTTCAATTTTGAATAATTTCCGAGGAAGGAAAGACGAACTACACAACCCTTTTCCTAACTTCGCCACAAATAGCTTAAAATTTCGTTCTTAGAAATTCGCGTGGGTGGGAGAGCTCGCTAGCCCTTTCTTCTCAAAGATAACCTAAAATGAACTTCCGCTTTAAGAAAGATTTTAGAAGGGAAACCTTCAGCTTCCCCCTCTTGCTCCTAACATTATCAAACAAAGTCTAAAGTCGGGCGTCAATTACGAAATTTTTCTATGAGAGAGCCGCCTGGCTTCACAACATTTTTAAGGAGTGTTAGGGAATTCTTTATCGTCACCAAAGATAGCCTACAATTGTGTTTTTGAGACTTCGGTGCCTAAAAATTTCTAAAGAAAGAACCCGGACCTTCCCCATTCTACCAAATATACCCTTTTAATTGATTTCAATTAAAAAAAATATTTCAGTAAGAAACCTCAGCGCCAATCTCTAACCTAACGCATTCACTTGATTTAGAATAAACATGCAATTGCGTTGCCAAAGATAGCCTAAAATTTCATATTTCAGAGCTTAAAATTTTCGAATCGATTATTCGACCATTCCCGCTTTAAGCTCTTCAATGTTGCTAAGCTGCATTTTAAAACATTGATTTCGGAAAAATGTCTTGGGGTACCCACAGATCCCCTAACGTCAACAAAGAAACACTAAAAGAGACTTCAGTTTTGAAATAAATCGGGAGCAAACCCAGCCGCCCTTTTCCCCAACTTTACTAAAAATTGCCTAAAATTGCAATTTTTTACGTAAATTTAGCAATTTTCTCTAATTGGTCTCTTATCCCCCCTCCTTTTTTCCCCCTTTTGCAAGTATATAGAAAATAATTCGGTCTTTTTTTCTTTAACTAAATTTCTAGTTTTAATTTAACACCTTTGATAGTTTAATGTATTAACTATTTCGCAACGAAAAGGCGGCAAATTGAGGAACCGCCCCGGGCGGCAAACACTGTAGCTACGCCACTGGGTGTACGTAAAAAAACTTGTTAAAAGGTTAAAATTGTTATATGTATTGAAAATGCACATTCCAAAGGACATAAATGTCATATTTTATTCTTTTTTTTACTTCATAATTTGCATGTAATCGCACTCGAAACATCAAAAATACAACTTTTACCGTTACGGACTCTACATTGAATTTTTCTTCAATACTGACTTGAACTAAATTTCAAGCCAAAAATTGTGCTTAATGTCAAATAAAGTAAAGAATAATCTCTGGTACAGATAATAATTTTAATTAAAAAAAGCGTTTGTTAAAAAATTATAAGTTGTGAAAATGATGATTGTAGAGTCAGTAACAGTAAATAGAAGAAAGGTTTTGTTGAAATTTTTATATATGCATTTTATATCCCTAAATTGAATATTTTCTAATCTCACCTATAGTGTTACAATATTCTAAAATAAGTTTCATGATTACTTTAATTCAGTATTTTTTATTAATTTTCTAAATTTGGTTACGGACTCCAAAATGTTACGGACTCTACATTTGGCAACTGTTTCAACACAGCTCTTTCTTTACCGAGATACTTGAACAGCCTGCCTAGGAAAAAAAGTACCAAAAGTAAGCCCTTTAAAAGGAATTACAACTTATACTTAAAAAAAACTTTGACTTTCAGAAGAATTTTGATTGCACAAGTGTATAAGGGGGAGTCGAGGGCACATTAGTCTGCTTCTCTCACTCTCCTTTTTTTATTGCATCATGAAATTCAATTAGTAGTTTTATTTTCTACCATTAGTTTCATTACATTTTTCTCATCATCCCAGAAAATTTTCAATTTATTAACTTTTTACTTCCTTTTACAAAAAAGGAAGTATTGTATTCGCGAAAAAATTTTCACTCAAAGATCGGCCTTAATTTCCATTTTGCTCACCCCCGAATGAATGTTGTTTTTTTTTTTTTCGACCCGACCACACGTGGATATATGCCTAGGAACGTACAGACACCCGAAATATCCATTTTGACGATCCCCGAGTTAATTACAACGAGTTTTCTCGTGACGTCTGTATGTACGCATGTGCGTATGTGTATATGTATCTCGAATAACTCAAAAACGGTATGTCCTAGAAAGTTTAAATTTGGTACGTGGACTCCAAGTGGAGTCTAGTTGTGCACCTTTCCTTTTGGTTGCATTCGGGTGTTTCTAAGGGGGTCTTCTGCCCCTTTTTGGAGGGAAATCATTGTTAATTTCGATGTAAACTCAAGTGGTGTTATAATTTGGCGGACACTTGGCGATATATCGGCAGTCTTTTGGTCGCCAAGTTTTGTCGCCAACTTGGCGACAAATTTGGCGATTTTTTTCTTTTTTTTTAAATTTGGTATCGATTTGGCCACTGTTGGTGATATTTAGAGAGTAAACAATTGAATCACATTGAAATTGCCAATAATGGGAAAATGACATTAAATTGGAGTAAAAGGAAGTCATGTGATGCACACATCAGGTCGTTTAAAATTAATATTTTAACTGAACTTTGTGAAGTGAACCAACCTACCCCAGTCCCGGAGTCCCTTAATCCACATTACAAAAGCAACTCCTGTTACAATTTTAATGATAAATATTATCCAACTTTTGTAACAAACAAATGTTGTTTTGTGATTAGAATTAAAAACCAAATTTTGAAGATCAATATAATTAAAATTGACCAACACCTACTTCTGCGCTATTAATGCCAGACCTGTTACATTTTTTTTTTTTTTTTTCAAGAATCGGCACAATTTGGGTTTTGATCAACTTCACTATTGCTAATACTAGGGTATTGCTTTTTTAATTGTTCTAAAACCTTTTGTGGGTTTTCTAAAAGTAAATCATCATAACCCAGGTTTCTTGGTCTGAAAAATTGTTGCCCTGATTTTTTTCTTCACAACAATAAACTGCAAATAAGGGAACTTATTTGCTGGAACTAAAAGAACTTATTTTAGGAGAGGAATTCAATTTATTACTTCATTCTTCATAAACCATTGGAAAAAATAAAGTTGCTTAGTTATGAAAGTTACTGCCCCCCCCCCCCAAAAAAAAGAAAGAAATTTGTTCAATGTAACTATGTACCATGCGATTTCATTATAGGAATTGCGAAACTATTGACGCTGTTTTTTGTTGGTCGTAATTTAAAAAATAAAATAAAAATAGGTATTAAAATTATCATTGCCGGTCTAACAAGCCACAATGTCCTCTATTATCTTATGGGGTGTTGACTGATCTTGTGATCCCGAGTTTCTGTATATTTTCAGTGTGACGTTTGAAAAATTTCCAGTATCATATCACAAAGAAAAAAAATCACTTTCATGACAAAATAAAAGAATAAAGTAAAGCATGTCATTTAGTATATTAATATTAGGGCCATTAAAAAAACATCTTTTGTGCCATACACGACCGATCATACATAATTAGTTAAATGTAATTATTTAAACGGGAGTTGAACAAATTTTTTGGTTTAAGAAATTATGTGATTTCTGAAGCAAAAAATTTTGCCAAAAAATTGAATTATCAGAAAATTTAAGCTACCTTAAAAAATGCAAACTTAAAAGTTTTTCGCTTAAAAAAATCTTCTCCCTAATATTTTCCCTCCGCCCCCTTAAAGTTTATCCAAAAATTTCGATTTACCGAAGATGGTCCGGTATCGATCACTTCAGATAATCAAGGTAGATTGCTAGTAAAATTTGAATTAAAACCTATCATTTCTAATAACAAACTCAAGACAATGCAAAAAGCAGACTGAAGAAACCAACATAGCCACACTTGGTCTGGTCCAAAAATAAGAAAATCCTCAAAATGCTACGAAAGCCTACTCGGCCAAAACCAAAGGGCATCTCAAATCTCGTTTCCAGGGATTCAATTTTTCAACATTTCCAGGGGATGAGCTACCAAACACCTCGCCTTCTTACAACATAGAAAATCGACTACTTTTTTTTTTTTTTTTTTTTTTTTTTGAGCTACAATTTTGAAAAATTGCAGAGCCCCTAACGTTACCAAGTATGGTGTACCAGTCGCGTTTTTAAGACTTCCATTTCGGAAAACTTTCGGACAAAGGCCTCGCGCCTCGAACCCCTCCTTCTAATATCATCCAAATCGTCAAAAAATGATTTTAATTTTTCCAGGTACTTAGCACGCAGTCCTCTTTAAATAGAGTTAGACGATGCTCCCGTATGAAATCTGAAAATAAAAAAACTATGATTTCAAGAAAATTAAGGTGAGACCTTTAAACCCTCACCCTAGTCCCTGAATATCGCTTAAAAACTTCGCTTTTTTGGACTTCTATTTCGTAATGTTTTTTGGGTGTTCCTGTAATCATCAAAGTTTGTCGGTAACTTCGTTTTGGAACTTCAATGTCGAAAAATTGGGGTGAGAGGTAATTGATTTCACTCTATTTTCAGAAGAAAAAACACATTGAAGACAGCACCGAAGCCCCATCCCTTACTCTAACGTCAACACATATCGGTTATATAATCGCGTTTTTAAGACTTCAGTTTCTTAAAATTTCCTCAGAAGGCCTCCTGAAACTTTCCACCATCTAAATCGCCAGAGACCATCTAAAACTGCGTTCTTAGGATTACAATTTCAAAAATTTCTCCAAGGGAGAGCCCCCGGACCCTCCTTAAAATGTGGGAAATTTTAAGTGTGCCCCCCCCCCCCATTAAAAATATTTTTTTATGTGCCACTGTCGGACAGTGCAGGAAGCTGTGGCCGTACTTAGGACCGATGAATTGATGATGACAACGGCGAAAAAACTACTTTCAATAATAACCATTTTAGGGGGTTGCAGGGGGGGGGGCGAGGGTTTTTTTTTTTTTTTTGGAAGAACGTTTCATATTAAAACGGAAGAATTACCAAAAAGAAGGGAAAGAAACTATATTTGTAAAGCAAAAATGAAAACTTGTAATGTTTGAACGTTTTTTTCTTTTTCTTTTTTTGTTTTAGTATTAGTGTTTTTTTTTTTTTTTTTTGTGGGGAGGGGCGGCACTTTGGAGATTTTTCCGGTGCGGCAAAACTACTAGAGCCGGCCCTGATCACACGAAACAAAAAAGTGGCTTTCAAAGCAAAGTACCTACGTTTTCCCGTGGGGGATCTTAGCTTGTACGACGGTTCACCAAAATGGGAGTCATTTTATATGTGTCGAAGACCTAAAGAATGCTATGAAATGATGCCGAATTGCATCTTTCATGTTATATAAAACAATGGCGGCTCCACCAAATATTGAATAACCATGTTATAGGGTTTTCTTTTAGACCATTAGTGTCTGCTAACTATTTTGACCACTGTATTTGGAGAAAACGGTTGGTGTCTTATAATTTTGTCCGTTCTGTTCTTAAGTTTTTTCATTAAATTGTAAGAAAATAATCATAATTATAAAATAATTATGTATGATAATAGAAGGATTTGCTGTTTTTGACGCATTTGATAAAACATTTTTAAGCTCTGAATCTTTTCTTTCACTATCTGTCAAATGAGATAGGGGTCTTATAATTATGTCCACCACTGTATATATATTTTTTAATTAATCTTACTCCATATCTGCAGGAATCCTTATAGATATTGAAATCAAAAACGCAGGTTTGATGGTATTTTTTGTTTTAATAAGTGATACTTGAAGTGAATATACAAAATGTTCACTCTGTATAGGTTAGGTGTTACATATATATATTTTTTAAACTAATCTTACTCTATATCAGCCTGGAAAGCAGAAGTCGAATTCAAAACTTTATCAGATCAGACCTGAGCAATATCTCAGTTATTTTGCTAAGTAACAACTCAATGCGCCTAAAAATTATGAGTATGTTAATTATTTGTCAAATAAAAACAATTTTTAGCCCAAATATTATATATTATAGTAATTTATTTTAAAAAAATCAGGCCTTCATATTTACAATATTATAGTTACTGCATGAATAAAATCAAATCATTGGGCCTAAATGACAATATTTTATTGATTCAAAAATAAAAATTCATTGAAAAACATCAAATTAAACAAAAACATCAAATTAGTCTTTGGGTCAAATCTCCCTAGTTAGCTTGGTCAAGTCTCCCTAGTTAGCTCGGGTCAAAGCTCCCTGGGTAGCTTTCCTTTGTTTACCTTAAATTTTTAGCAACTTAGATTTATGCTATATAAAATTGCTGTACATCAATATACACTTAGAAAAGTGAATAAAACATGCATACTTTTAAAATTCCTTTCACCCAAAACTGGAGGTTAAAAATCTAAAAAATTCCAAAATCTTCAAATTTTACTTGAAGGGTGCAGTATCATTTAACACTGAATTTCTTGAAAACCACTGATCATTCTGAAATGGCTTGTCCCAGCAAAGTACTGTTGTGTGACTGGTCAGCTGAATTTTCCCTAAATATCTTTTTCATAGAAAAAATCTTCATGGGTCAAGTCTCCCTATGAGTCAAACCTCCCTAGTTTCCCCCCAGCCATTTCCATGATGTTGAATTCGTTATTCATAAATTTTTTATTTACTTTGAACGACATTTTCATTAGTAAAGGTTTTTCTGTACATTGGTACTTTTTCTGTCCAGCTTCGTGGTCAGATTGACAAGAGTAACATTTGATACTAGATAATTTATTTTTATGACTATATGATTGATTATCAAAAGAGGAAGATGATATTTCTGTATCTTATTTGGCTTTCGCAAATTGTTTTACATTTCTAGTTGAGTTATTTCTTAAATTGTCGAATCGGTTTATTTTATTTTTATCGCTGCTTCATAAGTTTCCAATTTCTCAATTGAATGATTTAATTCTGTCATGCTAAGCTTTGTAAATTTACAAAATGCTCATGGATATATGATGGGAGTTTTCTGTTAATTTGTCTACTGTGCTTTTCATTTATCAGAATTTATAGAGGAGAATGGGGCACATTCATACACTTTTTTTTTTCAAAAGCCAGTAGTATTTAACAGGAAATATCCAACGTTGTTTAGCACAAATAAACAGATTTCAGAATACACGTAATTCGAGGTTTCAAGGAGCCCCTTTTTCAATTCAAAGGTGTGAGCTTCTAGATGTAAAGACACTCAGTAAAAGGTATTTCAGTAGTATTTAGTCAGACATATATTTTCAGATGTTTTAGTTGCTAACCTCCTGGGTATGATTCTTAATATCTTGGAAAAAATTTGAACCAATTTAGCGAAGAGCTAATTACGCCATCTTGAGGGTTTTTTGAAAAAAGTCATTTATATCAATGTGCCCCATGTACGGGGTACATTGACACTGACCCTGGGGCAGTTTGATACAATGTGCGGTACATTGATACAGTGGTAAAACAATACAAACAAGTGCATAACAATCTTGGTGAACCTGTTTATTAGAAACCTTGTGTTACGGCTACTACAATAAAATTTATTACACCTCTGAGGTTGCGAAGGTTAACAAACTTTGCATAATCAACTTCTTGTAATAAGTAGGTGTAAATGTTTCTTTATGATATCACACATTCACTACAGTCAAGTGCTCATACTTGGGACAGTACCCTAACTTGGGACATTTTGCCGAATTTAGTTTCGAGGGCTGGTACACCTGTCAGTATTTCTCCAGTAAGAAATAAATGGTGTTACAGAATAAATGAATAGTTATCGTTTGAGGCTATGTGAGCTAATCTTTGATGTTTTAGCTTTATGAGTTAGTTTAATGATTTTGAAAATTTCGAAATAACAAGTGATTTTTACTTTCTTCTATATCTAATATATAGAAGAAAGTATTGGATTCGTGCAAATTTTCGAATTTCGAATTTTGACGGATTCGAACGTTTTGAGGTGTGCTGAGTTCATTTCGACTATTTTTGGAAAATGTCTGTCTGTCTGTGTGTGTGTGTGTATGTATGTATGTGTGTGTATGTATGTGTGTCACGTCTGTGTGTGACCAGTTTTTTGTGGCCGCTCTACAGCAAAAACTACCGCATGAAATCGAACGAAATTTGGTACACATATGTGCCCGTATGTGAACTTGTGCCCATTGGTTTTTGGCGCGAATTCCTCCAAGGGGGGTGGAGCAATGGAAAGTTTTTTGAGTTACGCGTGCTTGCTATTCCTCAGGAAGTAACTGGCGGAATCAAACAAAATTTGGTCCATATGTTGCCATTAACAGGAACAGGTGCTGATTCAATTTTGGTGTCAATAACCCAAACGGGGGTTGAGCTGTAGAACGTTTTTTTTGTCGTCAATTGTGACTGCTGTATCTCAAGAAATAATGAACGGAATGAAAGAAAAATTTATCGGCAAGTAGCCCTTAGTGGGTATAAGAGCTGATTTTATTTTGGTGTCAACAGCTAAAAAGGGGGGTAGCGCAATCGCGCGTTCTTTTTTTCCATTGTGAGTACCCTATCTCAAGAAGTAATGCTACGTTCTGGTTGAAATTTGGAATATATGTGAATCCATACGTAAACAGGCTTTGGTTCAATTTTGACGCCAATCGCTCCAAGAGGTGTTGATTTTTTTTTTTTTTTTTGCGAATAAAAATAGCTTTATTAATGCAACAATAAGAAAGATAAATCGTAATAGATTGTCGTCTGCGTATTTCTCGTGATTTTAATTGTATGGAAATGATCGGAAATATTATCTCAATGATTTAAAATTTTTAACTGTTGCCATCTTATGTTTGTTAACAAATAAAATATTTGTAATTAATTCAAGCAAGGCTTTTAAAATAACTTTCAATTTTCGCTCTTTGCTTTGCTTTTGCAATAATTCAGACATTGGGATGGTCGTCAAGTTTTTGCATGTGTAATTTTGTTTTTGTTGGGAATATTGCTTCCTCGTCAAGCATGGGGAGGGTTCAGAAAAAAAAAAAAGAAAAGAAAAATATAGAAGAAAGTTTCGTGATGGCCACAACATACTAGTTATGTATGAAAATAACTTTGGTTACCTATACTCTAACTGAGCAGCATTAGTTTGAATTTGTTTCACACTTTATCTCGGCTATGTACCTGCGCCCTATTTTGGGCTAATTAATTTCTACTGAACTAATTCAGTTTAACTAGTTTATTCATAAATTTGAGAAATTGCAAATACACGTAAGCAAAAAGAAACACACACAACAAACTGCCTGTTTTACACAAAAAGGTACACCAGGAACGCAATGTTTTACCCTTTTCGGTAATTTTGTAAATCACCGCAAGGTAGCGTGTTCGCGATCTGTAATTGGGAATAAAAAATCATTCTAAAATGTAAATTCTAGGCGAGTTCCAGGACCAATTTTCTAGGAACGAAATACGAAATGAACTTTTACGTAATAACAGACAGGTTTTTTTTTTTACTTTCTTCTATATCTAATATATAGAAAAAAGTATTGGATTCCTGCAAATTTTCGAATTTCGAATTTTGACGGATTCGAACGTTTTGAGGTGTGCCGAGTCCATTTCGACTATTTTTGGAAAATGTCTTACTGTCTGTGTGTATGTGTGTGTGTGTATGTGTGTCACGTCTGTGTGTGACCAGTTTTTTGTGGCCACTCTACAGCAAAATCTACCGCACGAAATTGAACGAAATTTGGTACACATATGTGCCCCTATGTGAACTTGTGCCCATTGGTTTTTGGTGCGAATTCCTCCAAGGGGGGTGGAGCAATGGGACGTTTTTTGAGTTACGCGTGCTTGTTATTCCTCAGAAAGTAACTGGCGGAATCAAACAAAATTTGGTGCACATGTTGCCCCTAACAGGAGCAGGTGCTGATTCAATTTTGGTGTCAATAACTCAAACGGGGGTTGAGTTATAGAACGTTTTTTGTCGTCAATTGTGACTGCTGTATCTCAAGAAATAACGAACGGAATCAAACAAAATTTTTTTGACAAGTAGCCCTTAGTGGGTATAAGAGCTGATTTTATTTTGGTTTCAACAGCTAAAAAAGGGGTAGCGCAATCGCCCGTTCTGTTTTTCCATTGTGAGTGCCCTATCTCAAGAAGTAATGCTACGTTCTGGTTGAAATTTGGAATATATGTGAATCCATACGTAAACAGGCTTTGGTTCAGTTTTGACTCCAATCGCTCCAAGAGGTGCTTTTTTTTTTTTTTTTTTTTTTTTTTGCGAATAAAAATAGCTTTATTAATGCAACAATAAGAAAGATAAATCGAAATAGATTGTCTTCTGCGTATTTCTCGTGATTTTAATTGTATGGAAATGATCGGAAATATTATCTCAATGATTTAAAATTTTTAACTGTTGCCATCTTATGTTTGTTTATAAATAAAATATTTGTAATTAATTCAAGCAAGGCTTTTAAAATAACTTTCAATTTTCGCTCTTTGCTTTGCTTTTACAATAATTCAGACATTGGGATGGTCGTCAAGTTTTTGCATGTGTAATTTTGTTTTTGTTAGGAATATTGCTTCCTCGTCAAGCATGGGGAGGGATCAGAAAAAGGAAAAATATAGAAGAAAGTTTCGTGATGGCCACAACATACTAGTTTATTTTTATTTTATTTATTTATTTATTTATTTATTTTTTATTTATTTATTTATTTATTTATTTATTTATTTATTTATTTATTTTTTTTGTCACCAGCACCCACAGATTTTTTGTAACATTAGACCAGCGTTTCTTAATTTCTCTGATTAGTGGAACCCTTTTTAATGCTCACTTTTATCGTGGAACTCTTGGTGTTTCAATAGTTTGCAGTGGCATAGCCATTCTGTTTCGGAGAATGCCCAGGTTCTTACCTCAAAGAGACTACCCCATTAACTATTTGTAATTAAATCACTAATTAAGTACAATCTTTTCAGTTCAAATTTAATAAAAACAAATTCGGTACAAATCAAAACAACATAAACATATGAAGCAAGTCACTAAAACGTCAAGACACTTTGGGTTACCATATGATCACTCTTTTTGACATTTGTCTTCTAAAAATGAAGCGACCTGCAAAATAAAATAATTATTAATTATAAAATTAAACAAACGTAGCAATTTTATGAAATTATATGCTCTTATAAAAAAGTATTATGCGAAATATAACCTTTACATTAAAGCTGAAAAATTCACTAATACTTCACGTTTTTATTTCTATTTAAATTTCTCACTTATGAATTAAATTTTTCTTTTCAATAATCTTTTTATTTTTGAAAGAGTCTTTCTTTTGAACACTAAAACGATTTCTTTTAAGAAGAAAAAATAACAATAATTTATCGCTGAGAGAAATTCATGGCAACAAAGCGCCCCTGTTTCCATTACGTTGTCATTGATTGGTGGACGCAGAGGTTCCTATAGCGCCTCTTACGATCAAAATAGGCGACGTTCAATCAAAAATAAACAAACTTTGAAAGGTTGACATTGATTGGTGGATGCATGAGCAGATCATAGATGAATCGGTTTAATACGGAAAAATGAGAAATTGTCAAGGCTTGGTAAGCGTCAGCGCGACCTAGTGAGACCATGCTTGAATAGGGTTGTTTCCTTCAGTCAAAAGTAGTACTTTTTGTCACTGAAATTGATAGAATAAGCAAAAAAAAAAAATAACATGGTCCCAGATAATACTTTCATTTTCCCACAGTTATTTTTTAATTAATTTTTTTTTAAGTGTCTGACTTTTGAAACGAGGCGTGGTCTTGATGACGTCACAAATGATGCACTTTGCCGCATCTTTCTACCGCGATTCCACGTTATGATAATCAAGAAGCGAATTAAAATTGCGCTCTACACTTGCTATCAACCCTATCGTTGCCAATGCACGTGAGTAAAGATGCGAATTAAATATTTTGCATTGTGAATGGCAACATTGAATGGCATTTCATCACTTGTGATGTCATCGGACATAAGCATAAACATTGAAAGCGCGCCGATTTAAGTTATTTTTTAAAAATATTAAACAAACAAATTATTTAAAAAAATAGTCAGATCCTATGTTTTTAAGCATGCTCTTTCAGAAAAAAAAAATTACTTTTAAAATTTTGGAAACGATCCCATTACGAAATAGATAATTTAGATATCAGTTTCTCTTTATTTATCTGTTTCTTTTGTGTTGGTTATCAATGCTCCCTTTTTAAAGTTATTCATCCTTCTTTAACTACTACTTACAATACACTTTCAGCAAATTATTTATTAAGATGTGTGGAAATAAGAGCTTGTATAATTGTATGTACAGAGGGAGTTTTTTTTTGGGAGGGAGCAGGGGAGGTTCATTTCAACAAGGGTTGAAATAATACTACTGATTGACCACCGATGGAAATGGGGGATGAAGAATATTTTTGAAAATTTAAATTTCAATACAAATAGGAATTAAATTAGAAATTTTTACAGAAACTTTAATATTGTGGTTTCAAAAACAAGATATTTTTCTCAAATTTCTATAAAAAGAAAACCACACTATAAAGTCCCGAAAACTCGGCACTCAATAATCCGTTCAAATCAAAAAAAAAAAAAAAAAAAGAGTTCACTTTATGGCAAAACGTTAAAAATCCTTGCAAAAAAAAACATTTTACGCGTGCATGCCCGATTATCGGGCATTTTCACAAACTCGACCACTTTTCGGTCGGCATAAGACCGTGTTTTCGAGACTCTACAGTATTGACTAAGATGTATCGAATTAAGACAGATTTTATTTATTTTTTTTTTTTTAAAATTCATGGATTGAGCTGGTTTTGACGCTAAGCGCCTAAAGAGTAAATACATACCCCATTCTCATCTACAGTTTTTGCTGGTTTACAAACAAGTCCTTCAACACACGGGCAGGCAAACTTATATTTATCCTCAAGTTGATGTTCTTCAGCACCTTTCAAGCAGAAATCACCTGCAAATAAAACTCAGAGTTAAATACATAACTATTTAGGGTTAGATGAATCAGTTAAATCAGTAGTGCCTAACCTTTTTCTGCCCGAGGGCCGCACCTCATATTAAAATCATACTCGCGGGACAGAACAAATGTAAAATTTCAAAATAAATTATTCTTTTCTAATAACATGGAAATATGGAAAGGGGACAAAATTAAAAATTAAGAATAATACCTTTATCAAATGTGGCAAAGGAAAGAAAATCATAAATGAAAGACTTGATGCTTATTTTATTAATTCGAAGTTTATTGTTTTTCGATAACTATTTTCTGAATACCTGTCGAGGACGTCTTCATGGTTGTTTGTGAGATTCTAGAATGTAGTTTTCGATTCAAACGTTGAACATAACAAAGGGCCGCATATGGCCCGTAGGTTGTGCACCACCATAACCATTAAAATTGCCAATTTCGTGCTCGGCTTAACTTAGCCTTGAATTTAACTTATTTTATAGTTCTACGATGATTTACTATTTTTGTACCTCAAGGTCATAACAGCGTAAGTCACAGAATCGCAACTTCACAGGAGAGAGGAAAAACCTTTGTCGCAAGTAAAGTATGAGACGCACGCTCTTTTAACACTGTTAAAAAAGTACAAAAAAATTTTTGATTTGAACGGTTTGATGCGGAATAGGATTCGACGTACAATAAATAGCACTAATAAACGGAAAATCGCAATTTTTGACTTACATCAGTCTGGCTTTGAGGTACAGATTTATCATTCGCAACGACCGAGTGCTTTTATACGTTGCCATGGCAGCAATGGAATGATTTGTTTTTGTTTTTTTTTTAATTGCGCTCAAAAAGTGTTTTTTATGTGTGTATCTTCTGATTAGTGTTCTGTGTCAGACTTAGAGCTAGGAGAATTTTTGAGAAGTTTTTGATGGTCGAGTTTTAAGGGGACAATTCCCATGGGGAGATTCCTAAATTTAAAATTTTTCCAATACGTTCTAAATTTAAATTTAGGGGCGAAAAATCGCATGAAATTTCTCATTTATAAGCAAACGAACTAATGTATCATTTCGAATTTTATACTGCATAAAGCTCATAAAACATTGTCCCTGATAAAGTTTCTTCTAAATCAGTGTGGTAATTAGAAAGCTTTGAATAGAACCAGTGTTCCAACTTACGACAATGGAATGCTTTTTCTCAAAGCGCCTTGTGCAGCACTAGTAAGAAAAATGAGTTATAATTTAACTATGGTCGTACATACAAAATATATTTGCCACGTAGTGATGAAGAAGAACTTCCCCCCGCATCTTTTTATTCACATTTTTCATAAATCAATTTTTGGAGAGAATTGAAGTGACCATGTTCACAACACACATCTATTTTATTTTCTACACACTGATACAATTTACATGATGGGCAGTCAATTTGCCCTTTCTCCCGAATCAAAGAATTTGCCATAAATGCTATCCCGCTTTTCGGTCAGGAGGTTTTTCCAGTCATGTCTTCACGACTGTCTATAGCCATATGAACTCAGGCGCTCTCATACATCTGCGTAGTAGGCAATCGCGGAAAGCAACATTACGCAATTATGGAGATCCCAGTTATAAATCATGGGATCCCTTTCAAGTGTTACGCAATGTAACCGCGTGGAGCATATAATTTCTTAATGTAGTTACATATTAAATAGCATTCAACCTATTGTGTTGAGAGTCACCCCCTATTAGCGTTTTTCTTGGAAGCATAACAAAAGTATATTTTCTGTTAACTTTTAGAGGAAAATGTGTGTTTTTACATTCAAAATTGCTACACAGTTATACCGATTGAAAACATTCTAGATAAACTTTTGCAACCGTTGTCAATCTAGCAAAATACGTGATTATCGGAAAAGTTCTTTAAATTACAAACAGGGTGTGTCATATGCCCTCCGGGGTTTAGAAGGCTTAACAAAACAAATACATTACCAATACAGCAAGACCATAGACTGCTGGAGAAAGAAGCTCTACATTTGTTGTTTCTCAAATGTTTGATATGAGTACATTTTGTGATTTGCAGGTGTCAAGTCTAAAATCTATTTATTGTTTCATTCACTGTATCATCTCACAATCAAAGGTTTAAAACACGACTGTGGTCCTTCGACGTAAATCTTGTAAAACGTGTGGCATAGGGGCTCGAACAAACGATCTTGGATGTAACCTCATACAAAACCCGCGTGGAGTTAGGTCCGGAGAGTGCAGTGGCCACGCGATTGCCTTCGTCAGAACCTCACCTGATCTGACTAAGGCCCCTATATATACGAGCCGACGCATCAGCTTAAGATCAGCCTTTTTGGATGGGAGCGCGTGTTTGAGTGGTTGTCTTTTCTGGCGAGTAATCGCGTTTGGTGATTGTTCACTGCGAGCGATTATTAGTGACGCGTGAATTGTTTATTAAATAAAGTATTATTTTCTACAAATTTGGCGAAACGCGAAACTTTACTGTGGTAACCCAACCAGCGCAACAATGAAAAACCGATCCAAAAAGGCTAAACTTAAGCTGATGCGTCGGCCTGTCTATATAGCGGCTCTAGATCTGACGACCAGGAAGCTCGTTATCAAGGAAATTACGAACTTCTGTCAGATAATGGAGAGGTGCCTCATTTTGTTGGGAAATGAATGACCATTGACGTCAGACTTGATATCTGCGGCATCGTGAAAGAGTCACATTTCGGACAGTTGTAAAACAAAACTTGTATGGTGTCTTTCTCCAGTAAAGTCAATGTTGTTGCTCCATTGGTAATGTGTTTGTTTCAATAAGTCTTCTAAACTACGGAGGGAATGGGATGGTTTCCTTCAGTCAAAAGTACTACTTTTAGTCATTGAAATGGATAGAATGAGCAAAAAAAATAACATGGGCCTAGAAAATACTTTCATTTTCAAAGCAGTTTTTTTTTTAATTATTTTTTTAAAATGTACGATTTTTCAAACAAGGCGTGGTCTTTATGACGTAACAAATGATGCCTTTTGGCGCATCTTTCTACTACGTTTCCACGTTATGATAATCAAGCATCGAATTAAAATTGCACTCTACGCTTGCTATCAACCATATCGTTGCCAATACACGTGAATAAAGATGCGAATGAAATATTTAGCTCTGTGAGTGGCAACACAGAATGGCATTTCATCATTTGTGATGTCATCGGCAAGAAATATAAATAATGAAAGCTCACCGATTTAAGTATTTTTTTAAAAATATTAAACTTAAACAAATTATTTAAAAAATGGTCAGATCCTATGTTTTTAAGCATGCTCTTTCCGAAAAAAATACTTTTGAAATTTTGGAAACGACCCCATTGTGACGTAACAATGCCATGTAACGAGCATTTTAATTACTGTGCTTTTCCCATACTTTGATTACCTTGACATTATTGATATTTCACATTAGAAAAAATCGAATTTTCAAATAATTAAGGATTGCATGAAACGAATTTACCTTCTTTCCTGAGCTTCTTGCATTTGGAAGAGAAAAATCTGACAATTTCAACACAGCACTCATCTTCGGCACAGTCATCGTTCGTCTTACACGTCTCGTTCAGAGCACTCACCTGTTGGAAGTATATGTGCAGTGAGTCTAACTGCTTCTCAGGGTTGTCGCGATTGAAAGTTTTTAATGATTGAGTTATTCTGCAGATTTGTTTTGCAATTGTCTATAACCTTTGATGTTCTGCAGGTTTCTTTAAATTGGTAGTACATTCGACGCTTAAAATAAACAGTAATCCAACTTATGAAGCACAAAAATTGCAAATTATTGCAGACACGTGTTTCGGTGTTACAAGGAACACCCTTTTCAATGCAAAGAAGTGTGAGCTTCTGGATGAAAAGTCATCCGAGAAAAGCAACACGGTGGAACAGGAGATAGTATAAATATCAAAAAATAGAAATTAAACAAAACAAAAAAGATAAAATGACACCTGGAGGCAAAATTTATTATATAATTCCATCAGGAAAACACCGTTAAGTAATAAATTTTCTAAGAAAACCCATGTTTATGAGTTTTCTTGGAAAATTTATTATCTCCTGTTCCACAGTGTTGCTTTTCTCGGATGACTTTTCATCCAGAAGCTCACACTTCTTTGCATTGAAAAGGGTGTTCCTTGTAACACCGAAACACGTGTCTGCAATAATTTGCAATTTTGTGCTTCATAATGCTGGATTACTGATTATTTTAATTTTCAGCACAAAGGTATTTATTCGTTATTCGAAGCTTGTTAAAAGGAACCCTGTTATGAAAACAAAATTCAGTCCCCATTTTTGCTTACTTATCCTTAACATGAGGTTTGTAGACAAGATGCATAAATGTCACTAATAAAATCCCCAAAGCAATTAAACTAGAATTTTAAAGAAGCTGCAAAGGTTTCGCTTGGAATGGGGTTGTTTCCTTCAGTCAAAAGTACTACTTTTAGTCACTGAAATTGGTAGAATGAGTAAAAAATATAACATGGACTCAGAAAATACTTTCATTTTCCGAACAGTTATTTTTAATTTTTTTTTTTAAATGTCCGATTTTGAAAGCAAGGCGTGGTCTTGATGACGTCACAAATGATGCAATTTGGCGCATCTTCCTACCACGTTTCCACGTTATGATAATCAAGAAGTGAATTAAATATTGCGCTCTACGCTTGCTATCAACCCTATCGTTGCCAATACATGTAAGTAAAAATGCGAATTAAATATTTTTCTCCGTGAATGACAACACTGAATCTCATTTCATCATTTGCGATGTCACACGACAGAAACGTAAACAATGAAAGCGCACCGATTTAAGAAATTTTTTAAAAATAATAAACTTGAACAAATTATTTAAAAAATGGTCAGATCCTATATTTTTAAGCATGCTGTTTCAGAAAAAAAGAAATACTTTTTGAAATTCTGGAAACTACCCCATTGTGTTTAGAAGTTCACAATACTGTCTGGGAAAAAAGATTCTGCAACTGTATGGCAATCCGAGGGCTTGTCACCACACAGGCGCTGACCCGCAGGGCTGGGGCGTCATGGGAGTCATGGCCCTCTGTATCTTCATATAAATTATCGAAGCCTAGAGACGCGTTTTTGGGATTTATGTTTCGAAAAGTTCGCTCCTTATTTATGCCCAAACATTGCACTTATGAAAAAAATGCAGCTTTCTTTTCAGAAATGACCTTTTCCAAAATCAGAAGCAGAAACCGCCCTTGCTGCAACGATTGTTCAAAGTTACAGAAACTATTTAATTGGTGATATCATTTCTTATAAAATTCAAAATTTCTTGCAGTTCATTATTTCGACCTGTATTTTTTTTTTTTTATTTAAAACTTTGTTCAAATGTTTTTTTTTTTCAGCAATTTATTTCAATATTCTTGAAGTTTTATGTATTTTATTTTACAATACACTTTTGGTACCATTTTTCATGATGCAAAACAACCGCTTGGCGCAGTATAGACTATAAAAGGCTCTTTAAATCCATTAAAACTAATACAACCGAATTTAACCATCAAAATGCAAAATAAACCACCTAATAAATGAAACAAGCCATTAAACATAATTAAAGTTGCATTAAAATGTAAAATAATCTTCCAACTAAACAAAAAAAAAAAAAAGAAAAAAAAACTTAAATAGAATTAAAAGTTGCGTTAAATTGTAAAATAATCCCCCAATAAGCCATTAAAATTTAAAATACTCCGGAAAATTAAATTAAAAACCATCAAAATGTAAAATAAATGCCAAATAAATAAAACAAGCCATTAAATAACATCAAAAAGTTTCACTAGTATGTAAAACTATCAAAAATTCCCGGCGTTGCCTGGGTCAGTAATAATTATGAGTAACAATCGCTACTTTCATTCGCTTTCTGTTTTAACTCAAAGAACTCAAAACACACCGTTTTGACGTGATTAAAAATCGAGCTTCTTCCTTACCCATAAAAGTAAAATACAAATAAGTATAAAGAATGAAATAGTATTCAGTTAGAAACGAAAGCACGACATTTAAACATATAAAATTTGAAGAATTTCCAGAATATAAACTAACAAAAACTAAGATAACTAAAAAAACCGTGCGCTATATTTATTTAATTAAATAGTACACACAGAATGCTCTCTACTATATTTCCCTAAGCGTGCAAAAAGTAGAGTTTCCAAATATTTAAATGACTTTAAATTCATGTTTGCTCCGGAAAAGCCTTGATTAAAAATTTTCATTACTATTAATAGTGCTGTTGTAAGGCAACGAATTTTTCTAACAATGCGTTTTACATTTAATCATTTATTGCTGAAATAACATGAAATTTACTGTTTTCCATCATAACTTTTTTGAAACAAAGTTTTTTAGAAATAAATAATAGCCTATGATGCTTCCTGATAATGTAGCTATTTGATGTGAAAAAATAGTTAAAATCGGTCAAGTAGTTTTAAAGTTTAACCCCGGACATACTTTTATACAGAAGTAGTCATTTATGTATATAGATAATCCTCAAAATTATAAAACAAGCCACTAACTAACATTAAAAGTTGCATTGAACCTAAAATAATACTCCAATAAATTAAAATAAGCCATTAAATTGCATTAAATCGTAAAATAATGCTCCAATATTTTAAAGCGGGCCTATAGCATTATAAATTGCTTTAAATTCTGAAATAACACTCTAAAAATGATACACTAAAATACACATGTACTTGGCGGACCTGGCATTGAGAAATTTTAAAATTTCTATGAAAATGTAAAATTAAAATATGAGGAGCAAACATGGCGGTGACGTAAGCGATATTTTTCTATTTCCGTCAATTTAGTAGGTAAAAAAGTTGCCAAACCCCAATGTGTCGCGTGGATAAAATAAGCCATGATCAGGACAACATTTACCTCTTTTTAGGGTAATCGTGGAAGGTAATTGACGCTGATTTGAATTGGATTACTTTCGCAGTACTAGTTTTGGAAAAATATTCCAAAACAAACCCGAGAAAATAACGCGTCCCTTTTTCACTGAACTCCCAAAAGAGAAGTGAACATTGTTAAGGTCATGGCTCAACTTATCAGAGTCACAGTATAACTCTCCTCGTGCAATGGTGTTGTTTCCTTCAGTCAAAAGTAATCACTGAAATTGATAGAATCAGCAAAAAAAAAAAAAAATAACATGGACCCAGAACATTCTTTCATTTCCCAACAGTTATGTTTTAATTAATTTTTTAAAATGTCCGATTTTTCAAACAAGGCGTGGTCTAGATGACGTCACAAATGTTGCTTTTTGGCGCATCTTTGTACCGCGTTTCCACGTTATGATAATCAAGAAGCGAATTAAAATTGCGCTCTACGCTTGCTATCAACCCTATCGTTGCCAATACACGTGAGTAAAGATGCGAATTAAATATTTTGGGCCGTGAATGGCAACACTGAGTGGCTTTTTATCATTTGTGATGTCATCGGCAGAAGCGTTAAACGATGAAAGAGCACCAATTTAAGTATTTTTTTAAAAACATTAAACTTAAAGAAATTATTTAAAAAATGGTCAGATTCTATGTTTTTAAGCATGCTCTTTCAGAAAAAAATACTTTTAAAATTTTGGAAACGGCCCCATTCAGCTTTTAGCCAATCGCTTAGGAATGAAATATATAAGACTTACAGCCACGAACAGGCAAGTGAGAAATCCAATCAGAATGATACTCTTCATGTTTTTGTAAGACTTGCTTTACAAAAGGTTATTCGATATCAGTTATATACTTGGCTTCCATGGGAATAAGTAATGAGCTGACGACTGTTTGGTGATTATCTGTTCCTGTATCGCTTAAAACACTTACCTTCATTTTCGATTGATAATGTTTCATCCCGGAAAGAAAGAAAACAAGATAAATTTTGTTCAGGATTCTTAAATTTTCGGGTTGCAGTTTAAGTATCAGCTGTTACACATTTAAGGTAACAGTTTTATCTACACTGCAAAATTTCAATACTTATTGGGAGCATGTTTGCAAAGCTATAAATCAGAAAAATGGTTCCAATTTTTAAATGTGTACTAAAATGAGATCTAAATTAGAACGATTACTAAACCTGTTACGAAAGAATATCAAATGTGTCCCGCTCAGAAAACTTGTACAATTTAAACATGGAAAGCACATTTGGGAACACATTTATGCATCCTTGTAAAATCATCGTTTTTTTTTTATTTGTACCAACATAATCTTAACATATTTCTTTAACTACCAGTCAATAGAATCTCTCAATGTTTACTAGCAGAAATTTAGTTGCATTTAATCGCTATATATTTGCTTCGCGAATGCTTGTATAAATGATGGCCGTCCCAGGTATAGAGGGCTGTGCAGGGCAGTGCAGTGGCGCAGCGAGAGGGGGGTGAAAACACCATCAGAGCCATTGGTTTTAACATAAATAGTAGTAATATAGCCCTTTCGTATGCATAGTACAGTAGTAATGCATATAAAACGGCTGTTTTGGTTTTTTTAAAAAACCCTCCAGATGGTATTTGCTGATCAAAAACCCCCTCCAGAAGGTATTTTTGATTTTAAAAAAAAACTCTCTAGAAAGTATTTTGGATCAAAAAAAAACCCTCCAGGAGGTATTTCTGGTTATGCTAGTGGGGCAGGGCAAAGGACTCACCGAGGGCTGATGTCTACTACGCGAAACAGCAGTAAAATCCAAAAGTAAAAACTAAACTCTATTCACGAGAATGATAGACTAAATTTAAACAAAGTATTACGCCATTTGGCATCCTCAATCACGTACTTGACTTGGACAAGAACAAATTGGAGCCAAGCAGACAACAAATGCGACAAACCTTCAGGAAACTTCTTGGTTTACTTTCGGTTTACTTATTCTGTGAACGTAGTGCAGTAAAAATGTACTCTCCCTTAGATCCGTCTTCGGAAAAAGATGAGTGTTCTACAAATGTTCTATAAATGTTCCAAATGGTATGCTAAAAAGTAGGACATAAGTAAGTGTTCAGAAAATTTTAAGTAAGTTAATTTTCCGAAAGTAATGTTCAGAAACTGTTTCGAATGTGTGCCCAAAAGGGTTTAAAAAGTGTGCTGAACCAAATGAGTGTTCTGAAAATTGTTCCAAAAATTATGCTTCAAAGTGTTCTAAAAAAAGCAAAATTTCCGTGTTCAAAATATGCTCAAAAAATGTTTTAAGGTTTGCAGTGAATCGTTTAGTAAAACGTCGTTCGTTCCTTATGAAGCAGTATAGATACCGGTGAAATGTACGAAAGTTTATCAGGTGTATGGCAAATGTATCAATAATGGACCACTTACGGTCATAAAGAAAGTTCTTGAGAATTCTGTCATTATGCTTATCCATCATTGTTGGAACCTTCATAATAGGAAAATTCCGAAACACCGTTGACTATTTCCGGGATTTCACGGGTTTACACCAATTTCCTGTGAAAATCAAGTATTTTTGCAGAAAAACTTAATGCATTGCAACAAGTTGCACGAATGCAAACATCGCACTGTCGTGAAAAATATTTTTAGCAATCAGTGTAAAGATGTTCAACGTTTTTATTAAGTGGTTCGCCCTCTGTTCAACTATAACCAGTTCAGATAGACTGAGCCCCAAATGAGGGCGAAATGCAGTTTCGAAGAAAAGTGCAGCTCAAGTCATGTGCAGAATTTCTTAGCATTGTCTAGTTTTCCATCATAAATTTGAGTGTTGAAAAATGCATATTTTTCTGGGAAAGTTTGCATAAATGACTTGAGTCGCACTTTTCCTCGGTTTTGGAGTCATTTTCTTGTAATAATTAAAAACTACAGGAGTACTAAAATTGTTCTTTCTGACCCAGAAGGGTTACTTTGTCTTTTTGAGTGATTATGAAAAGGGTTTAGTATTTTTTTAAAAAAAAATCTGTTATTTTCTTATTTTTAGTGTAAATGTACTTCAGAAATAGAACAATGTTACCATATTGTTACAAATTCTGTGAATAATAGTCATTGTAGTAACGTAACCTGTAAATAGTTTCCCGTAATGAATATACTGCCCCCTTTACAATCGGCCGAAATATACGATCCCCCTATTCTTTTTATCTTATTTCATTCACTGATTTTATCAATGAAAGTGTAGAACCGTGTAGCAATTTCTGGAATCTTTGAGAGCTCTCTTTTCGGTGTGTATATAAACCGTTACGCTGGATAAAAAGTTTAGTTTCGATTGAGAATTCGAACTGAGAGTGTATTAGCTCTGTTTATTGCGAGGCATTTCGCTGTGTTGTTTTTCGTATTTGGAAGTAAATACGTGTGTAACCGTTGAGTTTACGGTGTGGTGTGATATTTGCTTAATTGCTGATGATTAATTTAGCAGTTGTTGACGATCTTTCCTGTACATAGTGTAAATAAATTATCTGTGTTTTTAATCAAGAACTGTGTCATCCTTTCGAGAAAGTTGGAAGCCGCAGCGGATCCGTTACAATTGGCGCCCAACGTGGGGCTTCTTCTGGAATTTCTTGGAGTAGGTGTGACTTTGGACATTTTTTCATAAAGACTTTTTTGAATTAGGACTTTATTTTTATGGTGATTACTCGCGCAATGGATGAACAATTAAAACAACTTCTTGACGCAATCACCTCTGTGAAGAGTGATATGGCTGCTAATCAAGAACAATTAAAAAGTGATTTGACTGCAAGTTTTACTGCAAATCAAGAACAATTAAAAAATGAATTAGCGACTAACCAAGAACAGTTAAATAGTGATTTAACTACTAAAATTACTATTAGTCAAGATGAAATGAAAAGTGACTTAACGTCGATGAAAACCATTATGGAGAATCAACTAACCGCCATGGCAGATAAAGTCGATGCTCTGGAAGAAAAATTTGATACTGTGGAAGAGCGCATCGCCAATATGGAAAATAAGTTGGAAGAAGAAGACAATAAATTTACTTCATTTAAGGAAGAAATAATTAAGGACATGGAAAGGAGATTGGCGACCGCGGAAAGCAGCTCTGTACAGTTTGGCGCTCCCACATCGGTTGCTCGACCGTCCATTAAACTTGCCACATTCGATGGGAAAACTTCGTGGCAGGTTTACAAAACTCAATTCATGATAGTGGCGGAAGCAAACGGATGGGACTCTGCTACCAAGGCCTGCCATCTTGCAGCATCCTTGAGAGGTGACGCAGCGGACATTCTTCAGACCCTTCCGGACAGGCAGCGCCTGGATTTCGCCGCCCTCACATCTGCGTTGGAGCTTCGCTTCGGTGAGAAGTGCCAAAAAGATTTCAGCCGACTCCAGTTGAAGTCCCGTTTCCAGAAAACCGGGGAAACCCTGCAAGAGCTTACGGCGGACATCGAGAGACTGTCTTATCTTGCTTTTTGCGACTGCCCTGAGGATGTTCGAGACAAGCTGGCACTCAACTACTACATCGACGGGGTTCGAGATCCGGAAATCCAGAAAGCTCTACGGATGGCGGATGTCAAAGACCTGAATTCTGCTGTTGTGTATGCGATGAAGTTGGAGGCCGCCCAGCAAGCAACCCGTGTGGATCTTCATCCCATCCGAACTCTGGAAGCTGATGAGTCTAATTCCAGGTCGTCCCATCTCGCTGAACTTGAGAGACAACTCGGTGACTTGGCAAGACATCTGAACAGCATAACAGCCCAAAAGAAACAAGAGCAGAAGTGCTGGAAATGCGGTAGTGAAGGGCACCTGCGAAGGAGTTGTCCTGCTCGCCAAGCTACGCGAGGGAAAGAAATCACCTCCACCAGAGCTCTGCAGATTTCCTCTACTAGTAGTGGCAGTGATGGACTTTTCATTTACGCCCATGTAAATGGGAATCCTTGCAAACTGATTGTCGACACTGGAGCCAATGTGACAATCGTTAGGACAGACGTGGCTCGTGAATTTGGATTGAAACTGTTGTGGACATCGCCACGCGTAAGTCTCCAGACTGTGACAGGCGACAAAATTGAGATTGGGGGTAAAGTGGACTTGGAAATAGTGTTTGGGAATGCCACCTACCATCATACGGCATTCGTTGCGGATATCACGGACCCCTTCATTCTCGGATTGGACTTTTTAAAGAAATACGACTTCACCCTTGACTTCAAGACTAATGAACTGCACTCGATGAGAGAAGACATAGCCATCTTCAACGTTGAAAATGATGTAAAATCCGCTCATCAAATAATAGCCCAAACAGATTAATGGATTCCCTCAAGGTCAGAATCATTAATACCTGACTCCATTGAACAAAGCAATAGTTTTCGATTTGGACCCATTGAATACCCTAACCTAAGCAATAGCCTAAAGGGAGTGCTGGTGGCATCTACGCTTGTGGACCTTTCTAAGGATATAATTCCTGTGAGAGTCGCCAACGTGAGTGAAAGGCCAAGGAATATCCGAAAAGGTGAAGTGTTGGCAACTTGTACTCCAGTAAACTGCATCATTAGAAGAATCAATTCCCCCGAGACTGTGTCTTCCGAGTCCTTGACATCGAAGTTAATTGGGAGTGCGTCATTATCGAAAGATCAAAGAACTGCTGCGGAACAATTGGTGGACGTTTTCAAGCATCTGTTTTCCTCTACATCGGAGGATGTTGGCCATACGAACTTAACGCAGCATAGGATTTACACTGGAGAACACCCCCCTATTAAACAGCATCCAAGACGACTACCGTTCGCTAAGAAGGAAGAGGTTGAAACCCTCCTGAAAGAGATGAAGAAGAATGATGTAATCGAACCTTCATCCAGTTCTTTGGCCTCTCCCATCGTCTTGGTCCGAAAGAAAGATGGCTCCACCAGATTTTGTGTCGATTACCGACGGCTGAATGAAATCACCAAGAAAGACAGTTACCCTCTTCCACGGATAGACGACACCTTGGACACTCTTTCCGGACACAAGTGGTTTTCGACCCTGGACTTGAAGAGCGGCTACTGGCAGGTTGAGATACACCCTGATGACCGAGAGAAGACAGCGTTTACAACTGGACAAGGCTTATGGCAGTTTAAAGTGATGCCCTTCGGCCTCTGCAATGCACCAGCTACGTTCGAGCGTCTTATGGAGACAGTGTTAAGAGGACTTTCCTACGAATCCTGTCTGGTCTACTTAGACGATATCATCATCATGGGACGCAGTTTCGAAGAACATCTGGCAAATCTTAGGAAGGTGCTGCAAAAGCTTAAGGAAGCCAATCTGAAATTAAGCCCGTCCAAATGTAATTTGTTCCGCCGGGAAGTGAACTATCTTGGTCACATCATCTCTTCTGAGGGTGTACAAACCGATCCAGAAAAGGTATCCGCGGTCAAGAGTTGGAGTCGTCCCGAAAACATCCATCAGCTGCGAAGTTTCCTGGGGCTCTGCACGTACTACAGGAAGTTTGTGAAGGGTTTTTCCAACATTGCACGACCTTTGCATAAGTTGACGGAGAGCAAGCAAAAGTTTGAATGGTCCAAAGAATGCGAAGATGCATTTCTACGACTGAAGGAGGCTTTAACATCAACGCCTATTCTCTCATATCCTCAGCCTGGAAAATCCTTCATCCTAGACACTGATGCGAGCCACGAGGGCATCGGAGCTGTTTTATCCCAAGAAATTGACGGCAATGAACACGTCATCGCTTACTGGAGCAAATGCTTATCAAAGTCGGAGCGAAATTACTGCGTCACCAGAAAGGAGTTACTGGCCATAGTGAAAGCTGTAGAACACTTCCATCATTACCTCTACGGCCGAAAATTTCTGCTTTGGACAGATCATGCCTCATTAACTTGGCTTTTGAACTTCAAAAATCCGGAAGGTCAGATAGCCAGGTGGATACAGCGGCTCCAGGAATGTGACATGGAGATCAAGCATCGAAAAGGGTTATCTCACGGTAATGCTGACGCTTTATCAAGGAGACCCTGTCCTGAGAACTGCCACTATTGTTCCCGAATCGAGAAACAGTATGGAGCGACTAGCCCTACCGCCTATCAGGTGACAGTGACTCCAACATCATCAGAACCTGATCCATGGAGTGACGACCAAGTTCGAAAAGATCAACTTGAAGACCCCGATATAAAACCAATTTTGGTTTTCATGGAAAGTGACAGTCGGCGCCCTAGCTGGCAGAACGTTTCCATCTCCAGTCCTGCTACAAAATGATACTGGGCTTTATGGAACTCACTCCATTTACGGAACGGCGTACTGTACCGAAAATGGGAATCTGATGACGGCAAAACATCTAGGTGGCAGTTACTACTTCCCCGATCAAGGATTTCAGATGTTCTGAAAGAAATACATAGTGGTGCGACTGGAGGACATTTTGGTGTCTGGAAAACCCTCAATAAAGTTCGGGAGCGCTTCTTCTGGAGCAAGGCGAAGGATGACGTGGAGAAGTGGTGCTATTCTTGTGACGCCTGTGCTGCTCGTAAAGGACCGAAGAAAAGAAGCAGAGGGAAGCTACATCTGTACAACGTTGGAGCTCCTTTCGAACGAATTGGGATCGACATCCTCTACCAAGAACTGCTGATGGGAACAAATACATTCTTGTTTCCATCGACTATTTCACCAAATGGCCCGAAGCATATCCCATTCCAGATCAAGAGGCTACCATCGTAGCAGAGACTCTAGTCCAACATTGGATCTCGAGATATGAAACACCTTTGCAAATTCATTCCGATCAAGGGAGGAATTTCATCTCTGCTGTGTTTAAGGGCCTATGTCACATTTTCGGAATTGAGAAAACTAGGACAACACCACTACACCCACAATCGGACGGCATGGTGGAGAGATTTAACCGCACAATCCTGAATAATCTCTCGCTTATGGTATCCAGAAATCAACAGGATTGGGACAAGAAGCTACCTTTGTTCCTGCTGGCCTACCGCAGTGCTGTCCACGAGACTACCGGATATGCCCCATCTCAGATGCTCTTCGGACGAGAGCTAAGGCTACCTTGTGATCTCGTCTTCGGTCGTCCTCCGGATGCGCCTGCATCGCCTGAGGAGTACATCCAGGATCTCCAGACCCGGTTGGAAGACGTTCATAACTTCGCACGAGAGCGAATCAACATCGCGGCGGAGAAGATGAAGACCCGATACGACACAAGGTCTACTGGATATGAATTCAATGAAGGCGACAAGGTTTGGTTATGGAATCCCATCCGACGGAAAGGTCTTTCACCCAAGTTGCAGTCGCATTGGGATGGACCCTACAAAGTCCTTAACCGACTGAATGACGTCGTAGTGAGGATCCAAAAATCACCTAATGCAAAACCTAGGGTTGTACATTATGATCGGTTAGCCCCATACTATGGCCATAGTTCATGAGTATTACGTAAACAACCATGGTTGATAACATAAAAGTTGTAGATAATTTTTGCTTATAATGTTTAGTGATATTTCTTGTCATTATTGTGTTTCCTATGCATTATTGGTTATTATTTAATGTTTGTATTTGTGAACTTGTGATAGAAGTTTGACACCCTTTCTGGGGATTGCACTGCCCGGGACGTGCAGTCCTTAGGAAGGGGGCAATGTTACAAATTCTGTAAATAGTAGTCATTGTAGTAACGTAACCTGTAAATAGTTTCCCGTAATGAATATACAGCCCATTTACATTCGGCCGAAATATACGATCCCCCTATTCTTTTTATCTTATTTCATTCACTGATTTTATCAATGAAAGTGTAGAACCGTGTAGCAATTTCTGGAATCTTTGAGAGCTCTCTTTTCGGTGTGTATATAAACCGTTACGCTGGATAAAAAGTTTAGTTTCGATTGAGAATTCGAACTGAGAGTGTATTAGCTCTGTTTATTGCGAGGCATTTCGCTGTGTTGTTTTTCGTATTTGGAAGTAAATACGTGTGTAACCGTTGAGTTTACGGTGTGGTGTGATATTTGCTTAATTGCTGATGATTAATTTAGCAGTTGTTGACGATCTTTCCTGTACATAGTGTAAATAAATTCTCTGTGTTTTTAATCAAGAACTGTGTCATCCTTTCGAGAAAGTTGGAAGTCGCAGCGGATCCGTTACAATATTAATGATTCATACAAAAAGTGAAAAAAGCTATATACGTGTATAAAACTTTAAGCATTTGGCATTAAAAATTAATCCTTTTTCCCTTCTAGTATTTGTTTGTGTGCATTAAATATTTAAGATCTGCGAAACTAATTCATATTTCACAACATACAAGCTACTCGTGATAAAGATCCTAATATGTGTCTTTACTGAGCCCCGTTTTCGATTATTGGCATAGATGAGAATAAAAATCGTAATAAAGCAGTGATAGTGGATAAATTTCATGCTTGCTAAAGAGAAGCCTTGGTTGAAAATTTTTATTATGATTGCTATTAATATTGCTGTTGTAAGGCAGCAAAATTTGTAACAATGGGTTTTATAATTAAACATTTGATGGGAAATTACATGAAATTTGCTGTTTTCTATCCTAACCGAAATAATAATTTTATTTTAGAATTGAATTTTGTAGCGTTAAGTTGTACCTTAAGATTAAGCAAATCATTTACTGAAATCCCGAAGTCTCTAAGTGGTCTAGTTGCTGAGATATAAGCAAAAGTAGGCCTCAGATTTCTTCATGACAAGCAGGCCAAGTATAATAAAAGTGCTTAAAAAATGAGAAATTCTTCACAATCAATATAAAAACATATTAAACCACATTTGATAAACTCAAAAAACATCATCAAAAATTCCATATTTACTTCAATGGAAAGGAAAAAGGTAAATCGTCACATTCGGGCACTGATAAGCCGTTATTCTGTGTTTTTTGGTCTTTCATGAGCACAGTTCGTGCACATATGTGCAGCATATGCAGCACAGGATCATATCCTGTCTCCGATCCTTCGATATTTTCTAATAAAGGACGCCGGACTTCTCAAATTGGCAACCTAAACCTCATTTGGGCTACAGTCTACTTTTCTAGGGCTATCAAGTCACAAGAAAAAAATGACTGTAGACAATCACATTTTTCCTTACGAATTCATCAATTGCATAAGCTAAGCTTCCTGGAACAATTAACAACTTTTGCTATTCTTGCCCCAAATGAACTATGAAGAAACAACATTTTCTGTAAAATAATATCAGGCACCCTTTACAACTTTTTTGTAATCACTGTTTCCACACTTTTACTTGCTGATAACAAACTACTTGTTGATAACACTTTATCATCAGTTAGGCTTTCTGAAGACGATAAAATCGCGGCCGAGCGAACTTTGCTACCCTACTTAGAAAAATGGAGGATTGGCCTTTTTGATCCACATCCTAATTTGGAGCAACAATCTTATCTTATCAACAGCTTAGTAACCTTATCTTGTTATATTTTCCACAGCCTTTTTCTTGTGTGTGTGTGTGTGTGTGTGTTAATGACTTAATATGAAGGGAAATGGGAGGCAAGAGAAATAGTTAAGAAAAGTTCCGTTTATCAAACTGACCAAACTGGTAATTCATTTTTAAAATAACAGTTCAGAAAATAGGAATAATGTATTATATAATAAAACTTGTATTGAAATGTTTTGTTTCATTTTTAGAAGAAAATGTGTAACTTCAAATAAAAATGGGAAATTATCACTTGCCTTATACAATACATGTGGCAAAGTGATCAAAATCTTTTTCTAGTGCAATATTTTATACTAGCAAAAATACCCGGCTTTGCCTGGGTCAGTAATAATTATGAGAAACAATCGCTACTTTCCTTCGTTTTCTGCTTTAACTGAAAGAAGTCAAAACATACCGCTTTGACATGATTAAAAATCGAGCTTGTTCTTACACATAAAAGTAAAATGGCAATAAGTATGAAGAACAAAATAGTTTCCTTTTAGAAACGAAAAAACGACATTTGAGCATACATAAATTTTGAGGAATTTCCAAAATATGAAATTAAACTTCACATGTTGAAAAAGATTTATCAGTTATTGTTATTATTTTTTAAATTGAACATTGTAGTCTAAGCTGGAGCTGGACAGTAAACATTTTCATCCGAAATTTTTCCAAAATACGAAGTAAAATTTGGCGATTGTTTGAAATAGACCGGAAAGACAAATTAATGGAAGTTTTTGTGCTGCTTATGGATTTGCTTAATTTAGTTGGCGGATTATTTACATTTTGACAAAAGTTTTAAAGATTCTTTTAATGGCGATATTTTGGTTACATGGTGAAAACCGAGAAACAGTATTACGTAGTCTTTAGCTTCAAAACCAGCGACAGTTGAAAAAATCTGCCTTAGCAATTGAAATCTGTCCGCAAAAAGATTTGGCGAGATTCCTGCTGGTCGCTTTGATAATGAGTTAGTGTCCAATCAACACAAATAAATAAATAAACCCATTAATTGCATCAAAGTTACATTGAAATGGAAAATAATCAGCCAAATCCACTAATAATAAGAGTAGACCGAGCTTTCTCATTCTTGCTGATAAAGAAAATTGGTTCATAGATGTATCATGTGACTAGTGGAAGGGCTTGGCGAAGACTTTGGCAGCATGGTTGCTAGATGGCAGCATTATCTATAGTTGGCACTCGACATGTATTTTAAGACAATGTGTTTTCATTAAAACAAACTTCCAGGTGCAGAGATTGAACTGTTTTTCTTTTAGTTATGCATTATTTTGACATTAGTAACAGTTTTTGATCAGTTTTCGGTAACTTTTATTTCATTTGGAGCTGTCAGCGTTGGCGTGAACGAAATGGCGTAAACGTTTTGCGTTAACGCAAAAATGTACTAATCGGTATCTTAAATTGAAACTGTAGGTAAAAATCTTACCGTTTGCTGATTCTTCTTGGTCGCTTGCATCTTTTATTGCTTAGAGAGTTATTGAAATTGACTAAAGAAAATGCACAATACTATCTAAACGAAAAACTCACTATATTAACAAATATTTACAACTTAGAATTACAAATTTACAAATCGGACACCATAAAAGATCATTCTTCCGTGTTCCATCAATTCTATTTATTTTATTTCGCGCTGGCATTGATCGTCTGCTACGATTAACGCCCGCTGTTGCTAGGATATCCACCAGTCACATGGTTTGGTTTATGAGCAGCAAAAGGGTTGCCATAGCTCGGTCTACTCTTATTATTAGTCTATGGCCAAATCTATTTATTATTTGCCTATCTTGTGCGAAAATGTTATTTAAGATTTAACTTGAGAAAAGCCTTGCATAGTCAGACGAAAAGCAAAAATATTCATTGATACAACAATTTATTGTAGCTATCGACGGGGAGTTGATATGATACACTAAATACTGTATTGAGTTGAGGAAAGCCTTCGAACATGGAACTAAAAAGCTTATAACTCGTTTTTTATTCTACTTAGAAATTTCGAGCAGGTGCCATCTTCAGAAGAAAAATCAGAGCTTTCCGATGGACATATAATGTTAATATGTGCAAGCATTTTTTCACCTCCATATTAGAGAATTTGTTTGTAAATCGTGTTTTATTACCCCCTATGGGGGGTTTGCCCCCCATAACGGGACGAAAACTACTCTATGTGTTATTCTGGTGCATAAGCTACATTACTGTTTCATCAAAATCCATTCAGTAGTTTTTGTGTGAAAGAGTAACAAACATCCATCCATACAAACTTTCGCATTTATAATAAGTAAGATCTGATCATTAACATACTTTTCTTCAAATGAATAAATAAATAAATGAAAAAAAAAATACAAAAGGGAAGAAATGAAACCGTATATTATTTAGGCTGCGACGAAGCAGTTCATGAGAATTTACTCCTATTGTACTGATTGAATGAATTAATAACTGAATAAGAAAATAAGTGAATAAAGAACTGAATATGAATGAATGTAAATGGATTAATGAGTCAATGACTTAATAAATGATGGTAATAAACAACGATAAGTGAAATAAACTGTTTCACTTTGCTCCACATGAACTTGACAATTTGGACTAAAAATTTAAATCAAAACATGCCTAATACATCAATGAAAAAATACTGCACTGAACGTAGATCCTTATCAATGTTTGAACTGTTGAAAACAACTTTGTCATTTTATAATAGCAAAAATTATTTCTGATATTAGTCGGCTTCGGTAGTGGAACCATGACTAGTACAACCGGTCTATAGCGGGTTGCTGTACATCTATGCTGACCCAAAGTACCGAAGTACACCGACGTCGTACTTCTGGGGCTTCGTCTCCTTCTTGCCGCCGCGCCGTCGGTGGCTTAAGAAATTTAAGTTGAAAAAAAGAATGTAAATTGACGTTTTGGAAACGAAAATTACATTTCTTCGGAGGAATGATGAAAAAGGGAATACACAGCATATAAACGCGTCTAACTGCCTGCGGCGAAACATTAATTAGGCAGCAGTACATTAATGGGGCAGTTTCCAAAATTTCAAAAGTATTTTTTTCTGAAAGAGCATGCTTAAAAACACAGGATCTGACCATTTTTTAAATAATTTATTTAAGGTTAATATTTTTAAAAAATTACTTAAATCGGTGCGCTTTCATTCTTTACACTTCTGTCGTGTGACATCACAAATGGTGAAATGCCATTCAATGTTGCCATTTACAGAACAAAATATTTAATTCGCATCTTTACTCACTTGTATTGGCAACGATATGGTTGATAGCAAGCGTAGAACGCAATTTTAATTCGCTGCTAGGGCCGTGGTAGCCCGATCGGTAGAGTGCCGGATTCGGGGCCGGAGGGTCCTGAGTTCGAACCTCGATGGTCGAAGACCCACCGTCGTCATTAAAGGGGACTGGGCGACGTTAAATATGCTCGTAGTCTCAATGTCCTCCAAGTGAAACAATACCTCTGGGAGTGCTAGCACCAGGTAGCTATTAGCTCCTAGACTAGTTCTAAATTCTCATTAACTGTTCGATCCGGTGATGGTGCTGCCATCTATCGGTATATAAAATAATGGAGGCAAGGCACTTAGTATGCAGTCCTCGACATAAATACAGTTGTAGTCAGTTGTGACTCTGAATAGGAATAGGAATTCGCTGCTTGATTATCATAACGTGGAGACGTAGTAGAAAGATGCGCCAAATTGCATCATTTGTGACGTCATAACGACTACGTCTTGTTTGAAAAATTGAACGTTTTAAAAAATTAATTAAAAAAAAAACTGTTGGGAAAGTGAAAGTATTTTCTGGGTCCATGTTTTTTTTTTTTTTTTTTTTTTTTTTTTTTTTTTTTTTTTTTTTTTTTTTTTTTTTTTTGCTCATTCTATCCATTTCAATGACTAAAAGTAATACTTTTGACTGAAGGAAACCATCACCCCCCATTCATCCATTTTTTATCACGTCGCTCGTTGCACTTTATCCAGTTAACTATTGTTTTTTCAATGGTCTTACATCAAAGATCGTGAACTCTTGATTGCCAAGTGATTTGTAGATTCACGCCAAAAGATTACAACCGCAATTTTTACGATTGGACGTAACATGTTACAGCGAGGGAAACAGACTCTAGACTTGATATCTGCCGAAATACGAAAGGTCCATCTGTCGAACATTTCGGAAACAAAACTTATACAGTTTCATTCTCCAGTAAAGTCAGCGTTGTTACTGTATTGGTTTGTAATTGATTCAATAAGAAGAGACGTGGCAAGGGGAAGTGAGTGTGGTGTGACTCCTCCCCCCCCCCCCTTTTCATCCACCCATTGGCCTGTTTATCCACCGACAAACAAGCTGTCTGGGCTACAAGAAGGCCTCCCCTCTCTCCCCCCCCCCCCCATTGCCAAAATAGCTTAGGGAGCCTATTCAGTCTAAATCCACCACTGTAATAAAAATATATATGTGTGTGTGTGTGTGTGAATTCGGTAAGTTCTATCATTAGAGTCGGCAATTTGAGAATTCCACCCCCCAAAGGCAAAAGGCTCGACACGTCCCCGTCACTAAGGTTTCCGAACTCTGAAAGAAATTTTGAAATGTGAAACGTAGAGGATAGATTTGGGTGTTGTGAAACAATTACAATTCTTTATACGGTGCCACAAGTCGGAAAAGTTTGAGAGTTCCTGATACAAACACAAAAATGTTTCAATATGAATATGAAAGTGAAAAATTGTTGAAAATCATACCTTCGATTTTTAGTGGCATTTTCTGACTGGCATCGACTATATGTTTAAAAACACAGTTAAAATATTGTCAGAGAGGTAGCGATGCAAAACCATGTAAAATATTTCTGTACCTCAGAGCCAGACTGACTTAATTCCAAAAATTGCGATGTTCCGCTTATTAGTGCATTGTATCTAGAAGTCTATTCGGCATCGAGCTAAGTGAGCGTAATTCGTTTTAAAAAAATGTCCTTTTCAATTTTTTACCAGGGTTAAAAGAGCGTGCGTTCCATCCTTTGCATGCGCCTGAAAAAATTTTTTTTCCTCTCTTCCGTAAAATTACCTAATGTGACTTACGTCCTTTTGGCTTTGAGGTACGGAATTTACCATTGCCGTTACATTTTTGCCCCTCATTCCCTTACCACCGTTGAATTAAAAAATGTGTAGCAGGAGACAAATTTTAAGCAAGTTTGTTTACCAGTTGTCGCACAAAACACTTATAGAGTCAGAGCATTTCAAGAAGTAATGGGTTAACGTTTCCTAAAGTTTTTAAAGAAAAGTGAGCATACCAGTTAACGATGTCAAAGTTTGGGCTTGACCACAAAAAGAAGGCGGATGACCTTGAAGCAAAAACACCATTTGTATTACTTTTAATAGGTTGTTTGTTATTATTTTGAAATAGATAGGATTAGCAAGACCATGTTTCTTACTCGTATTATTCGGTGTTTTCTGGCAAATTCTACTATTACAAATGATGTTTCGCCTCAAGGCCATCCGCCTTTTTTTCGTGGTCAAGCTTTAACGGTTTTGAAAAGAAATATGGCCTGCACAAGAAATGTCAAGTTTTATTCTGATGGCAAACAAAATAGTACTTTAAACAAAGTACTTAACACTTTCATTGCTAATTTTTTCCAAGTTTGAGTTTTTTTGATGATTTATTTTTGATAGAATAGTGGTTATTGTTTTTAACTTTCAGGTTCCGGTTCAGGTTCAGGCTCTGGTTCAGGATTATTTGGATCCACGCAACGTGCGTTAGTGTAGGTGGTTATCTGAAAGAAAACAAAACAACAATAGTTGAGTAACTAATTTAGGGAGGCAATTAACTGCTTTGATGAATTCGTTTAAAAAACACAATAAGTATCTGACGCAAAGGAAATTTAATCAGGCCCGAATCTATAAATTGTGAGCCTCCGTGCAATAAAATCTGTAGTACCCCTCCCCAGAGGCCAGCAGTGTGTATTTGTAACGTTAATAAATCTTAGTGCCAGTTTTTTCATTCCATCCGCCCCCCCCCCCAATTTCTAAGGCCGTTGGACCCATTAAGGATGTGCCCCCCTCCCCTAGCACTGTTGAGTCTGCGGGTACGCAGATACGGGCCTGAGTTTCATGTATGCTTAAGTTAGCAATCGCACCCATTACCTATACATTATTTTCATTGATATTCTTTATCTTTACTAGAGATGTGTCGTTTATGAACGAACGGGTCAAAAAGAACGAATCCTTAAAATGAACGGATCCGTTCGTTCACGTAAAAAATGAACGACCGTTCTTTTGAACCGTGAGCAGTGTGGAACGTTGTATTGATTCACTTGTGATAAAAACACATTTTTTAAAAAAGTTACATGCATCTCCAAATTTTCAACTCTCATTTCATCTCAAATTTCCTTTTTCTCAGTGCAGTACGATGTATTCATTTCAAGCACATCTTTACCCTTTCAGCTTTTTATTCATCATTTTTCTTTCATTGTTTCAGTTCATTTGCAGTTTTCTAATGTATCCATTAGTAATGTTTTGTGTAATTTGTTTAGGCTACTAAGAAAATGTTTGGGCGGATGACAAAACGCCCACTTCCTGTCCCACGCAACTGCTTAAGTCCTTCTCACGTTTTCTGTCGCCAAAATTATTCCTAAAAATATCTTTTATCACTTTTCTGGCCATCCTTTTGTTTTCTATAACATCTCAATCAACTACCATCTATATAGATTTGACTTTATTTTTAACTTACTTAACGAGTTCCAAGTCGCTTATTCAGTATACAGAGATTTTAAAATGGATTATTGCTATCTATTTTTCCCCCCCCCCATTTAAAAAAAGTGCTGCAGTTTTTTTTTTTTTTTTTCCTGTTCTCATCGGTACTGTGAAATAATTTTGAAGCTCTATTTAGGTGGGTCTTTTTTTTAAATTAAGTTATCCGGTACCCCGGCTAAGCTACCGATGTATTTATTGTTACCTTTTTCTTTATACATGTAATACTATAAGTATACATACTGTGGTGTTGCTGGAAAATTTTAATAACTTAATTTTTTGAAATGTTGAAATGGAACCTGCGATTTTTAGAATGGAAAACAGATCTTACCATTCGGCATCCGAGAAATATTTAAAAAAATTAACTTTATGCATTTAAACCTGATTTTTTTTTTTTTTTTTTCAATTCCTTTTTAATCTGCTTATTTTCTTACTTTTAGATAATTTTAATTATTTTTCCTTCGAAGAGTATTACCAATCTAATGAAACGTAAAACGTATCGAATGGACGTGAGTATGTTGTGCAGAGAGACACACATTGCCCACCTCTAATCTTAACTAATAACAAAGCTGAAAGTCTGTCTGGATCTCTGTGACGCGCGTAGCACCTAGACCGTTCCGCCGATTTTAATAAAATTTGGCACAAAATTAGTTTGTAGCATGGGGATGTGTACCTCGAAGCAATTTTTCGAAAATTGAATTTTTTTCTTTTTCTATTCCAATTTTAAGAACATTTTCCCAGGCAAAATTATCATAAGATCGACGAGTAAATTACCAAGTTATCATAACGTGGAACCGTAACATGGGCTAGCCAATTGGCAAAAAATTCACCATACATTATTTGTAAGTATGCAAGCGAACCAAAAGACCTTTTAATTTTCTACTACCGGCAAAGCGGGTGCCACTAGTGATAAAATAAAGTAGTTTGAAACGAATAAGATTGACAGACGTTTGTTATGTCAATCGAAAAATTACAGCGCTTCCCAATTAACTGGCCACTTAAGCAGTAAGAGTCCAATGGCAAATCGAACTTAATTTGAATTTAAGACTTCAATGCGTCAAAACTCAAATGTATTTCGCAATCACGAATTACCGTAAGACCCTACTCGTTGGATTACTTGTTTTCACAATTGGCTCCTATTGCAATCATAATTGCAAGAAACATAATTTGAATTCAAGACGTCAGAATTCAAATGAATGCTGGATGCTGGATGTTGTGTGCTGGATGCCGTTTTTGTCTAAGGAGGATTATGTGAAGGCAAGAGGGTCTGTTATAAATAAAGTCGATTCCGTGGGACATGGACGTCACCGCTCAGGTGGAGGAGCATACTCACGGAGACCCATGAACCTGAGGAGTTTGATTTGCAAGGTAGGATCCAAAAGTAATGTGAGCCTCACCTTATACTGACTCATGCGCACCCTGCAACTCGCTGCGCTTGACAGAGACGTTGGTGGGGGTTGTTGGCTTTACAGCGAAAGACAGGTCAGTTGCTTCCCAGCTTTCGGAGCGGTAACAGTAATCCCTATACGGTGTTGCGTGACACGACTGTATGGAAAGTTCATCAGAGCAACGCAAAAAGATCAAATTTTGCTTCCGGTTTCCTTTCCAAACGTTCGCAATGCTTCAACAGGTGTTTGAGACTGAGTGTCTGTCTTATTCGCAATTAGAAAAGTCGTACGAGGCCTTTCGTAAAGCTGGATAGTGGTGACTGACGAACCCCAGTCTGGACGCCCGTCGTTGGCCCGTACTGACGTGAATGTGCAACGAGTGTGTGAATTTTTGAACACGGACTGGGGTTTGAGTCTCTACCAAGTAGCAAAAGCCCTGGACTTATCGGAGACTACGGTGCAACGCATTACTACGGAGGAGTTGCACACGCGGAAAGCCTGAGTGAAACTTAAGCCGGGAGTTCTGACTAAAGAAGGTCCGTGTAAACGTTCCCACGGTGCCCCACCCTTTCTACAGTCCGGGCTTGTCGTCTCCTGATTTCTTCTTGTTTCCACTATTAAAATCAGAGTTGAAACGAAAACATTGCGACTCCATCGAGTACATCCAAGCACATGTCAAGGCAGCCCTTGCAGATATCGCAGAAGAGCACTTCAGGGATGTCTTTGAGTCCAGGCAAAGCTGCCTACAGAAGTGCATTGTTGCAGGAGGTGCCTATTTTTAAAACTATTAGTCAGTTTTACCGATCAGAGCACTATATCTTTAAAAGATTTAAGCGAAGGCTCATTACTTTTGGATCTTATCTTGTATAAGCACAGAAAAAAATCAAACAGACATAAACTACGATCAAGTGAGAGCAACAAGCAATTCGTGAGTGCGGAAATAAATAAATAAATTAGAAATTTAAATTTGAAAAAAAAAAAAAAGAGAGAGAGATAAGATATGCAGGTGCTTGCTTGTCACTTACTCCGTCTTCTTCTTCCACTTTTTCAGCCTGGCAATCTAACCCTTCCTTACAAGGACACATGAAACGGTATTTTCCTGTCTCAGTTGTGTGGTAGTCCGGGGTCGGGAAACAGTAGTCTCCTAAAATATCGAAAAGTAAGAATGTTATGCGGGCAAATTTCTGTAAGAAATGTATTATTTATCATGATCGGTAAAGAAATAATATTTTCCACATTATAAGGAATAGAATAACTTAAGTGAATAATTTAAGTGCAAGTTCACTGCCAGTCTAAAAAACTTTGCAAATATTTCCAATTATGATGATAATGGGTGAAATTAACGGCGTTTTAAAGAAATGTATTGATGTTATATTTATTTTGATCCGATGAGGAGTATATTTCAACATGCTATGGAAGTAATGAGACGGAAGTGCTTTGGAGTGACGTCATAAGTTGAAACCAGTGATCACCAAATAGCATTATTTTTCTCTAAAGTTTTGAAGTAAATTTAAGATTTAACTTCATGGTGTCGAACATTTCGGGCTAAACTTCCTTTACATGTCGAAATTGCTTTCATTTCTTCTGAAAAAATTCGCCCAAATTAAAAATTCCTAAAGAATAAATAAGAGATTTAAGTATAGACTCTCTAACGCGTGTACAAGGGAACACACAATCAGCTTTTATTTAGCATATAATGTAGAAACGGGAAAAAAAAAATCTCGCTGTTCATAATGAAAAAAAAAAATTAGAATAACCTTTCTTTTAAAAAAAAACGTAATAATCAATATAATTTATTTAAAAAAACTTTTTCTCACAAATTTTTCTTCTTATTTGGTTGTAGTAACATTTTCTACGCTACTGAAATTAGAAGCCCTACTAAAAATGTGTAAAGTAATTGAGGACATCTCGACATAAAGGAAAATCATAAATAGTTAATTAAAACGTAATATAATGTGAATATTTAAAGATTTAACCGTTTTTTCCTGAAATATTTAGTATTAGATGAGTGTGACATAGTGAAAATTTAGTTAGTTTTGAAAATGCCATAACTCATTTTATAAATACAATTAAAGACTTAAAAGTCAAATGTCTGCTATTCCCTTAACTGTTGGAAATCTCGATATAGAAATCGAGAACCAGATAGAGATATATGTATTAGATACATCATATGTCTGATATTACTAGCCAATGAACTGGAAATCGCCGAAAAGCAAAGCGTCATCACTTAGTCGCTAGTCATCCATATGTCAATCTTAACCTCAAGTTTTTTTTTTTTAATATGAAGAATATACCTGCTGGGCTATTAGTATTTATTTTCTTGCTAAATCTTTGAATTTTCAATAGCTCCGATTCACTACGGTGGACAACCTCTTCTATTACTCTGATATGGGGATTTCTATACAAGTCCCGTATTCAACACGCGATTCGACTCTCGATAAGTCATCTGAGTCGCAGATTGAAGTTTTCTTAGAGCCATAATTAAGTTATTTGACTCTCGGTCAGCAGACACCTGAACTGCAGATAAAAGCTTTCTTGGGGTCTGATTTATCATATTATTTGACTCTCGATTAATTTGAACCGCAGGTAAAAGAGCTCTAATACCTGATTCACCAGACGATTCGGCTTTCGGTCAGACACCTGAAATGCAGATTGAAGCATTCTTAGGGACTGATTTATCACTGTTTTTGACTCTTGCCTAGATACCAGAACTGCAGATTGAAGACTTTTTAGGGAACACCTGAGCCGCAGATTGAAGCTTTCTTACAGCCTGACTATTCGTTTCTCGGTCAGACACCTAAACTGCAGATTGAAGCTTTCATGGGACCTGATTCACCATACTATTTAATTCTTGGTCAAACACCTAAACTGCAGATTGAGGCCTTTTTAGGGGACACCTGAACCGCAGATTGAAGCTTTTTCGGTGTCTGTTTTACCATACTCTTCGACTCTTGGTCAGACACCTGAATCGCGAGATTGAAGTTTTTTGATTCTTTGGCCCGACTATCTGTTTCTCGGTCAGACACTTGAACCGCAGGTTGAAATTTTCTTAAAGCGTGACTAGTTGTTTCTCGATCAGACACCTGAATCGCAGATTGAAGCCTTCTTAGGGCCCGATTGATTCACCAGACGATTAGCCTCTCAGTCAGACACTTGAACCGCAAATTGAAGCTTTTTTATTAGGGCCTGACTATCTGTTTCTCGGTCAGACACTTGAATCGGAGATTGATGCCTTCATAAGGCCTAATTCACCATATTATGTGAATTTTAGTGAGACACCTGAACCGCTGATGAAAGCCTTGCTTATTATTTGAAGAAAGCTTCGACCGTCAGTTGGCTGCCTGACCGAGTGTGACATCGTCTACTATTCTACGAACGTAAGTGATTTTCTTTACCATGTCGAGATCTATACCAAGTATCGAGACATCCTGAAAGTACCCCAGCATTTCATACACGGCAGATAACGCATCAAAAATGTAATTCAAATTTTACTTTTCAAACTTACAAGACGTTTCCGCACTAACAATAATTGCTAAAAAAATTGCTGCCTTACCTGCGTTTCTAAGGCCTCTACACTTGGACTTAGCGAATGGATGTATTTGAACGCAGCATTCTCCAACATCACATTCGTCATTGCTTTCACATTCTTTTCCTTTTTCGGCAGCCTAAAGTGGCGAAAAGAAAAAATAATTCGTCCTCAGTGCTACTAGAATTAACCATTTAAGGGCAAAAAATTACCGGAAAATTTGCATATATCCAAATTTCACATGTGGGGTTTTGTCTCTTGTGATTTTTTATTTCTAATGCCAATCTGCGATCCCTTCTGTAGTAAAAATATATAAGCTTGATTATAATAGACGGCATGCAGAATTTTTTCTTGCAAAATTACGTGGTGCATTTTGAAGATTAACTAGATAGGTTTATTAGGAAATCTTTGCCAATAATATAAAGCAATTTGGTGTGGGAAAGGTAATATACCATTTTCAGTAAATATTTAGCCATCCATTCTTAAGCTTGTAGGGCATTTTATTTATTTTGATTTTTACAGTGAAATCCCGATTTTACGTTGCTCAGGCGACTGAGTTAAAAATACGTAAATTACGGGAAATGCATAGAAAACAAAAATCAAACAGAAAAAACTAAAGCTAGTTAAGATGACTCTTTCAAAAGGTATAATACCTATATTTTACGAAAACAACATTATTGTAGGTATCAGTTTGGATCATTTTAACACATTTAGCTGTGAATCCGAGTTTTTAGTTTGAAATTAGTCCGTAATTGTGGATTGCTTTTTAGTCATTGAATTCTAAGTAAAGGCAGCATCTTCCAGGATTGAAATACTTTGCAAGATTTTTGTCCTGGTCTTTATGACAAAGAAAATATTTTTTCACTACTTGCAAGCTCTTCAATGTAATATTGAAAGAAAGGACGAGCTGTGCTTCCGATTCTTGTTGATTGGCCAAAGAAAAGTCCATAAGGTCGGCTACGGATGGAGCAGTAGCAGTAACATTTCTTTTTTCATGGATTAACTTTCAACAACATGGCTTATCTTTATAAAAGCACAAATGAAACATATTGTTTATTTTAGAACATTTCTTTTCTTTTTTACTTTTCAGGGAAAACGTAAAATACGGGAAATTCATAAGTAATAAACTTACAATCCAGGTTAAATTAACATTATTAATGTACGGAAAAACTGGGATTGGATGAAAAAAACATTTAATGTGGGAAAATCGAAGATTCGCGGAACGTAAAATCGGGGTTTCGCTGCATTTTTAAATTCAAAATAAACATGCAATCAAACCATTTACACTATACAACGAATAATGCTGAAAATTAAAATAATCAGTAATCCAAACTTTTGTAGCACAAAAATTGCTATATTATGTTTGTATAATATTTTTTGTTAATAACTTGAACCCGTCTATTATTAAACTTTCAAAAAATCTCTGGGTGTGAGCCCCCGACCCCCCTGAAAACATTGCCGAGAATCATCTACGATTGCATTTCTGGCTTTTCAATTTCGGAAACTAATCCACAGTAGCGTTTTAAAGTTTCGATCTCGAAAAATCGGCAGAGGAGTGCCCCCAAACCTCTTCTTCATCTAAAATCACCAAAGACAGTCTAAAATGCCGTTTTAACACCACAAATAAGAAAATTTTCCTGAAGCGCCATTCGAACATCTCCTTCTCTGAAAATCCTCAAAGATCGAATAACACTTCCTTTATTAAGCTACAATTTCGAGGAGATTCCCGAATCCCTCCCCTAACATAATCGGAGAAAACAAATGCGCTTTCAAACTTTCAGATTCGAAAAATGGACGTGAGAGCGTCCACGAATCTCTTCTCTCCATTACACTACCAAAGATTATCTAAAATGCATTATTAAGACCTAAAATTTGAAAAAATTGCCGGAGAGACTCATGGATCCCCAATTTTTGGATGAATATTTTCTTACGATGAGCTTTATGTTGTCAATAGTTCAGACAAATGGACCACCTATTTCTGGGTGAATATTTTTTTACGATTAGCTTCATGTTGCCAATAGTTAGATCTAGTAGTGACTCCCTCCTAAACCTGAAGTTAAGTCCTCTCAGAGCCTGGTTACGGAACAGGCCGATTAGGCCGTGACGTAGGGCCCCCACTATTTAGGAGCCCCAAATTGCCAGTATTATTTTAGTCAATGGATTGTTTTATCCAATGGCTAAAATTGTAAAGTTTGAATACAGGGAACCCCAAAAAATTATTTGACCTTGGGCCCCCTGATATCTTAATCGGGCCCTATCTGCATTAAAGATACCGTTTGAAAAAATTAAAGTCAATCTCATACCCTCCCTCAATTTTTCGGCTTCGCGAAGGCCGAAATAAAGACCCTCCACAGGCTCCAAAGCTAAATTTCGGTTTACATTTTAAAAAATGGAAATTCATATTGAAACTCATATTCAAAAATAAAGAACAACTCATTCAAATCGGAATAAATAATTCACAATTTCTATTATGCAACTATACGCAATGTCAATCCGGTACTTAAAGTTTGAAAAATTGATTGTGCTTACCGCTACATAAAAGAAGCAGACAAACGCAATGACGAAAAGAGCCTTCATTTTGACTTATTGCACCAATCTCAGTCGCAGATGCAACAGCAGTTCAAGATTTTTATAAGTACAGCATGGGAATTAAATAAAATACACAGCTGGCAATTGCCTTATTCGGATTCTGCATTCAACTCGAATTCCAAAGGGAATATAAGCAAATTTCTTGTTTCAAGTGATAAAGCACGAGGTTAAAAGTATAGATAAACTGTACTTCCTGACTTTGTTTTTAACGAATGTTTCATGTGTTTCATAGTGAGTTTTTGGTTTAAAAGTTTAAACAGTGTCAGTAAATGGCAAATGAGAAATTTAAAAGGGAATATGTAATAGGTTGGGCCGAAAAATGGATATTTCCTACAAGCAACTATAAAAAAATAAAAAGTAGTATATTGGCATCCTAAATACGGTGAAAGAAATCTTACTACTATTACATATGCGAAAGTTTGTCTGTATGGATGTATGGATGTTTGTTACTCTTTCACGCAAAAACTACTGAACGGATTTTGATGAAACTTTACAATAATATAGCTTATGCATCAGAATAACACATAGGGTAGTTTTCGTCCCGTTATGGAGGGCAAAACCTCCTTAGGGGAGCAATAAAATACAATTTTTGTATAAATTCTCTAATATTGGGATGAAAAAATACTTGCACATTATATGTCCATCGAAAGCTCTGATTTTTCTGCTGAAGATGGCACTTGTTCGAAATTTCTAAGTAGAATAAAAAACGAGTTATGAGCTTTTTAGTTCCATGTTCGAAGGCTTTCCTCAACTCAATACAGTATTTAGTGTATCATCTCAACTCCCTGTCGATAGCGACTATTGTTGTATTGTTGACTATCTTTGCTTTTCGTGACTGTTCAAGGCTTTTCTCAAGTCAAATCTTGAAGTAAGATTTTTGCACAAGATTGGCAAATAATACATGATTTGGCTGATCATTTTCCATTTAAACGGAACTTTAATGTAATTAATGGTTTTTATTATTATTTATGCTGATTGAACACTTACTCATTATCCAATCAACCAGCAGATCGCCAAAATTTTTGCAGAAAGATTTCCGTAGCTGATGCATTTGGCAGTTTTTTCAACGTCGCTGTTTTTGAAGCCGAAGACTACGTCATAATGTTTCTCAGCTTTCACCATGTAAACAAAATATCGCCAATCAAAGAATTTTCAAAAGACATTTTTTACTGTGTTAAATAATCCAGCAACTAAATTAGGCAAATCCATAAACAGCACAAAAACTTCCATTAATTTTCCTTTTTGCACAATTTCAAACAATCACCAAATTTTACTACTTATTTTGGAAACATTTCGGATGAAACTGTTTTAGCGCCATTTTATGGTGACCAAAAGTATCTCAGCATCTGGCGACGATATCTCTGTAACAAAAATTAATATCATATCGTTTTACAAAGTAAAGAAAGAAGGGGGAGCATCATCGAATGTACCCCCAAAACGACTTTCGCAAATTCGGTAAAATCGCACCAAGAGCCCACAATGATTGAAATTTCCCAAAGTAACTAAAGCAAGTATAAGGGGATTACGAGCGCAGCTACTTTTTTTAATCACTTCGTACTTCATTAGCCATACAGAGAAGGTTTTAAACTCCATGTTTAAAAAAAAGTATCAACAGATTAATCTTTTTAAACATGAGAAGATTATTTTCATGTTTTGGAAATTTGTATACGTTATTTGCATACGTTAATTCTTATTAACGATTTTTTCTCATAATTATTTCTGACCCAGGCAACGCCGGGTATTTTTGCTAGTTAAAATATAAATATTTAAATCTTTAGATCGCGAATGAACTTCAAAGTTTGGAAAAAAGGTAAAAAGGATAAATGCTTTTTTTTAAACTTAAATATCATTAATATTTGTTCAAAAACCAATTTAAATACTCCCTCTTAATACTCTTTTTACGTATCTTTAATAATTATTTACTTTTCTATACAGGTTTTCACATTGCAGTACTTCTTTTATAGTCCAGCTTTACATATTTCGCGATCAATATACATTGTGCACAGGGGTGGCCTGGCCCACCGGGACGTGTCCCAGTGCGCCCTTCACCAAAGCGCCCCCACCTGGAAAAAGTTTTTTTTTAGTAATTTACAAAAAAGAAAAGAAAAAAAAAATAATTTGAATTTTGACCTCTTGAACTCAAATTATGTTTTTTGCAATCACGAGTGTGTGTGTGTATGTAGGCGTGTGTGTTTATGTGTGTGTGGGGGGGGGGGATATGTGTTTGTGTGTAGGCATATGTGTTTATGTCTGTGTGCAGGCATGAGTGTGTGGGTAGTTGTGTATAGGTGTGTGTATGTGCTTGTGTGTGTGTTTGTGTTTGTGTGTGTACGTGCGTGTGTGTATGCGTGTAAGTGTTGGATATTGACGCAACCTGGAGACGGTTTGCGCTATAGGAGCAGCATCGCGAGGCGGCCGGTCGACGGTGATGCTGCAGAGGGTGCTGGCGGGAAAATAAAATGATAGGACGCCAAAAACAGTCAAATGAGAACAATAAGCAATCGTGATTGCTCAAAAAAAGTGCCTCCTCAGGGAGCCAAAAAACCTCTACAAGGGCGCCGTCAAAATTTTGCAATAACGTCACAAATAAATGGGTACTTAAATATGAAACCTTTCAATGTTTCGCGGCGTCCTTAAATGGCAAAATCTTGCACTAGACTCACTAGAAAGTCGGCTCTTTATCACTGTATTTAAAAATATGTTCCCAGGCAAAACTACTATACTGTTCGTATGAATGGGATTAGGGGGCGTATACCGTATAGGCGTAAGGCTCCGGGTAATGATTCCCAAAACGTGCACCTCCTAGAAGAGCCATGAAACCTCTATGGGAGCGCCTTGAAATTTTGCAGTAACGCCGCAAATAATTAGGAAATTATTAATAATGAAACTTCTCAACATTTTGCTGCGCACCAAGATGGCAAAATCTTGAATTAAAGAATCGGCTCTATTGACTGCGTATTTAAAAGAATGTTGTAGAACTTCCCTGGCAAAACCTCAGACCACATCCGTGAGCGCTTTGGGGTATATCATGCATTAGAAACGTGATTCAGTAGGGGTCCGGATAGAAGGTTCGAAACTAAAAGGTCCGTGAAGAGAATATCCACGTACGACATACGTCCAAAAGATCCGACTCACAGAAGGTCCAGCAGACATTCGATCTAACGGACATAAGTTCCATTCATAGAAGGTCCCAATTTTGGACAGTTAGAAAACTAGGTCATGTTTTCTGCGCAGGCTGGGCATAAGGTCCGGATTTTGAAGTTAACCTTTGCCTCAAACTAATTTTGTTAAATGTTAAATGATTTTAACTTGATTTAGTGAAACTCAACCTTCCCGAAAATATTTGCCCTGGAGAGCCATAATGCTTCTACAGGGGGCGCCGTGGGATATTGCAGTAGCGTAGCAGGTAATTATTAATAACGACGTTTTAATAATTTTAGTCAGTTAACAGTTAAGCACGTTCCACACCTATTTTTTTTCATTCCCCTTCCCCCTTTCTTTTTTTCCCCCTGGACTGTTCAAAAATGAGAAAATCCTCAAAATGCTACGCTTCGGATGCCTCCCTTCCTCATCCAAACTCATTAAAGAGCGTTTCAAATCTCGTTTCGGGGCCTCCGTGGCAGTAGCTTCGTCTTCTAAGCCGCAGGTCGTGGGCTCGATTCCCGCCGGTGCCCTGGATGTTACTTCCCTCTCTTGTGTTGTAAATCTTTACTGTGTGTGTCCGGAGGCAAGGCGCTTGGCACGCAGTCCTCTATTTATGTGAAGCTGTTTAGCTTCAAAATAATAGTAAAAAAAAATCTCGCTTCCAGGTGTTTAATTTTGCAACATTTCCAGGAGGAAGAAGTATCAAACATCTCGCCCTCTAACAGCATCGAAAATCGTTTAAAACTTTTTTTGGAGCTGCAATTTTGAAAAATTGCAGAGCTCCTAAAACGTTACCAAATATGGTGTACAGTCGCATCCTAAGACTTCCATTTCGGAAAACTTCCGTACAAAGGCCTCGTACCTCGAAACCCTTCTTCTAATCTCATCCAAATAGGCAAAAATTGTATTTTTAAAAATGACAATTTGTTGAAGTTCTTAGCACGCAGTCATCTTTAAATAGTCGATGTTCCCGTATGAAATCTGAAACTAAAAAAAAAAAAAAAAACTATAATTCCAAATTAATTAGGGGGGAGACCTTCAAACCCTCACCCTAGTATAACTGAATCAGGGTGGCGACAGGAACTGTGAAAAAAAGTTCCCTGACTTTTCCCTGATTTCCCTGATTAAGTTCACCAAATTTCCCTGATATACATTACCAATGATAATGGTTTTCTTTCTTTGCTCTACTTGAAATCCATTGTATGTTTGTATTAAATGCAGTATTTTAAACGTTTTAAGTTGTGTAAAGTTGTTGAACTAAAGATATATTTTTAAAAGATGCAACTTTTTTAATAAAATGGTTAAAAAAAAACAAGACAATTTTTTTGGAAGGAAAGAAAAACCAACAAAACAGTATATTAAATTTTTATACATGGAAAGATTAAAGAAAATTCAAAAAAAAAAAAAAAAAACTTTACTTCCAGAAACCACTTAGCATAAGAAATTTAAGAAACTATTAAAATTACTCTTAAAAACATATGTGTATTTATGATAGAACTAACAAGTAATTGAAATTATTTTGAACTAAGTTTTCAAACAGTAATAATTGTTGCAAGAATAACAAGGAATAGTGTAAGAATAGAAATAATGTAGTTGTTCTTATCTAACTAATTGACATATTTATGCAAAACAGATGAAACCATTTGACATCCATTCATAGGGAGCTTTTCTCTAATCAAGAATATAGGTTTTAATGAATGAATACAGCATTTTAACAATAAAAAAAATAAAAATATTTACTTAAGTTCACAAGTTAAGTCTATTTCAAATGATTTCAGTATGTAACGAAAAAAAATCTTAGATTGCTTTTGTAACAAACAACTTTGAATGCAAGAAGAAAAAAAAAAGCAATTAGTTAATATCAAAATATATAAAAGAATACAACTTGGTTATAAAATCAAAAATTACTTAAGTCTGAAGAAAAGAAAACCTTTATAATCTGCGGTGACAACAAATAGTATAACGGCAAAAAACAAAGTTTTTTTAATTGAAAGTTCTATTTTAGCAATTAAATTAAAAGCCCAAAGAAGTAATAACTTTTAAGCTTTTATAGTATTAATTCAAAAACCAAAGATTTCTTCTTGAAATCGTGATTACAGTACTTAATTACTTCGAGACAATGGAATAAAGGCAACGGAGCTAAGGCATTAATGATGGCTTCCTCTTTGCCTGTATGGTTGTTTATTTTACGTAGCATTGAAAGCGTAAAAGGAAATTTCAAGCTAGGTAAAATAAACAACCTAACAGACACAGAAGCAATCTTAATAAGTTCATCCTGTGGTTAATAAGTAAGATTCAATACTTTGACGCTGAGGAAAAAAAGATGCACAAATATGCGGCAGTGTATAATCGCACATCATTAATTAATTTTTTTTTAACAGTTAATTGGCGGAAAATGCGTAGGGAATTAGAATATTTAATTTTGTAAAGCAAAAAAAAAATTTTTTTCTTCATAAAATCAATTTTCCCCCGATTTTGTTATTTTTTCAAATTCCCTGATATTTCCCTGATTAATAAAGTTCCCTGACCTCCCTGATCTGTCGCCACCCTGAACTGAATATCGCTTAGAACCTTCGTTTTTTAGGACTTCAATTCCGTAATGTTTTTTGGGGAGAGCCCCAGAGCCCCCTTTCCATTAACCATCAAAGTTTGTCGGTAACTGCGTTTTGGAACTTCAATATCGAAAAATTGGGGTGAGGGTGATTGATTTCACTCTATTCTCAAAAACAAAAATCGATCGAAGCAGCGCCGAAGTTCCATGCCTTACTCTGTTGTCAAAACATATCGCCTTTAATCGTGTTTTTAAGATTTCAGTTTCTTAAAATTTCCCCAGGTCTCCTGAAACTTTCCACCGTCAAACCGTCAGAGATCGTCTAAAACTGCGTTCTTAGGGCTACAATTGTAAAATTTCTCCCGGGGTGAGGACGCCCCCCCACCCCCTATCAGGTAGGGGAAATTTTACGCTTGTAAAATTTTAGGCATTTGAAAAAGTTTTTTTAGGAGCCCCCTCCTTCTCCTTAAAAAAAAGAAAAGAAACTGTGTGCCCTTGGGTTGCTTGTCTACTGCCCTTTTAGGGGTCCCAGTCCGTCCCTGATTGTGCAGTTCTTTGCTGGTAATGCTACTTAACTTTGTTACAGTAGCAGCCTAGAACCCACCTCGAGCAGGTAGCTGCACTTTGTGGCTCATCCTGCCAGTCCCATCTCATCCACTAGTAAAAAGGATAGGTATTTACGTATAAACATATTCATAACATATTTGGAACTGCTATATGATTTTAAACAAGTTTCTACTTTTAGATAAAGATTTACAGTTGAATATATGATTCAGCTTTGGCATTAACAATAACGATTATAACGTCTTCTCTATAAAATCTCTTGTCTTTTCACAATACCATTCTAATGATCCACTAACTAGTTTCAAAATATTTTCCACCTCCAGATACCTTTTCGCGAAACCATTGAGAAGGCTTAGCATGAAGACTTAATTTTCGCAACCGTTAGTCCTAGATGTATACTTCTAATTGCAAAAATGTTCGAAATCAGATGCAGAGTTAAGACATTTTTATTTTCACTTCAAACTTTCAATAAGTCAAAAAATACAAAATTTAACTTTTTATACGGGCCCCATGTCCTCTAACTTATATTTAAGGAAATAATCTCCATGGAAAAACAATTCCAACGCAAAAAGTTTGAAATTAGTAAGACCAATATTCACGGAGATATGAAACACAGCATTTTGTGACTTACACCACTTTACACGCGCCGTCAATCACGCCTTTTCGGGGAGAAATTTTAGCAGTTAACAAGTGTTTTAAAATTATACCTGTGAATAAGAGTGGTTTTTCAAATTGTTCAAGGTTTTGTTTTGTGTTTTTCCGTATCACGGCATAACATTTGCATTTATTTTTGAAAAGCAATGAACAATATAACTACCTTGTTTTTCTTACTTTGACGACCTGTCATTCCTCTGAAAGGGCGGCAAGTTCCAATTACCTCTTTTGTATATCGTCAATTGAAACTTTCAACTGGAATATCTCCCTGACTTTTGGACGCACAAATGTCAAGTTTTTTGTGGTAGTAATATCTTTCAATGGAGATTATTTCCCTGTATAAGTTGGGGGACCTGGGGCCCGTATAAAAAGTTAATTATTTTTATTTTTTTACTCATTTTTATTTTTGCTTCAAACTTTCAATACCTTAATTTAACATCTGATTTTGAACATTTTTGCAACTGAAAGAATATACCTAGGACTAACGGTGTCAAAAAGCATCATATGAAAGAGCACAAAAATTTGAGCAAAATGTAAGGAACTCAAACGTTCTTTGACAGCTCAGTATGATTATACTTTAGGCGATTGTTTTGATTTGTCTTCTGCTAGGGTTACTAGTTAATGTTCTCCGGTCAAAAATACCTCGACTTTCGTAAAGCTTATAAAAATTGGGAAAAAAATTACTTCTTAGTAAATGTTTTTTTCCATTACTTCTTTCGTTCATGATGCCTGGAAGTAATTTTTAAAATGGTTTCTACATATTGGCTTCCTTTTTTCTATTCCTTGGCTTCCCGATTAGTAAATTTCATATTTTAATCCTTGTTTCTGATTGCTGATTATGTCCTTTGTCCATCATTCTCTTTGGCTAATTTCTATTTTGACACTTAAGTAAAAAGGCATTTCATGTCACATTATCCACAACTTTGCTGTTGTCAAGGGTGTATCCAGCTATTAGTTTCAGAGTTGGTTATTTTTGGAAAAAGGAAACTAAAAAGAAATTTCGGGCGCAAACAAGGAATCAAAGATGACTTTTTCAAAATAAGTCCTAAAAATGCAGTTTTAGATTACATTTCATTGCCTTAAGTGGGTCTCCCTACATGGACGCCCATATGCAAAATTTTAAGGGGGGGGTCAAATATTTTCCCCGTGGTTTAGCAGGATATTTTTCCAATGGAAACCGATTTCAGTACAGATTCGAGTTATTAAAATTTGACCTTTTCAATGACTTATTCATAAATAGCTGGAGAAGAAATATTTTTACTTTTTTGCATGGGGGAGTTGATTCCCAACATGGCTTTCGAAAATGAATGCATTAACATGTAAGTGAGCATGGCTTTTGCTGTTTCTTGGTATAATGTACATTAAGTACCTCCCCCATTGGAAAAATTCAAATTGACGGGCCTGCCATGACACTTCTCTTTCAGGATCCTGTGGCTGGCTGTTGCTGGGCATGTTTATGCATTAAGATTAAAAAAACAAATGAAAGCAAGTTCAGGAAAGACAATTGCAAGATCATTCTCCATCAAACGGCAGTTTAAATTTATTTAAAATATACAAATCAACATATATTATAAAGATATTAAATAACAAAAAACCTATCTTTGGTTAATAAAAATGCTGGAGTATTATCCAATATTAGCAGTCCTAAGGTGAACTTCCATGCAGTCCAGTGTTAGAAATAAGATTTGAAATTTATAGATGTGCCCACCTTTCATGGCACGGATTGTGTCTTTGAAATTTTTATGCCGCTTGCTTTAAGAGATATGCTCTCTCTTTTTTTTGGGGGGGGGGGAGGAGTCTTCGTGGTATTGGAGGGGGTGCACCCTTGCTCTTACGGTTGTGGGCACCCCTAAAATTTAGAAAATCATGATGAGGTTTAAGATAAGTTTCCAAGCATCAAAATGAACCATACATATCAGATTATAGAAAACGTTTTTAAATAGAAATGCTACATTCTTCCAATAGCTTATTTCTATAAATTCATTAAAAAAATAAGAAAAATTTGATTGTATTTTAAAAATACTCTTACAAATTTATTCTTCATGCCACCAGCAGGTCTATGTCACAATGGGTCAAGAAAGAAATGTTTCAATGCAAATCAAAACTTTAGCTGTCGGACTTAGGGCCAAGGTTTGAAAATTCAGGAGTCCAATCAAAATTTTTGGTCACCAAAATGCAATAAATAGCTGCATATTTCTAACACTGCCATAGTTAAAATACAGTATGTATATAGTACTCTCAGGTAAACCGTACTGGTTGTAGTAACAAGAAAAAATAAACTGCACAGAGCAATATAAAATATGATTATTAAATCATATCTCCAATAAAGATGACAATAAATGTTTTTGTAATAAATAATAAAGGTTAACATTTCTAATGTTCTACATGGATATACAGGTGTACAGTGGCGCCAGAATTGGTATGGCAACTGAAATACCAAGGTCACAATATCTTCACTATCAACAATTTTCACCAATTGCCATAATTATTACATTTTTTTTTTTTTTTTTTTGCCATATCAAGTCTTTGTAGGTCTAGCATCTCTACAGGTATAGTTAGTACTTTAGTAACTAGCAGGCACAACCAGTGGCGTAGCTAGACCCGACTTTCGGGGGGGGTTACTTCTTATATATATATATATATATATATATATATATATATATATATATATATATATATATAATCGCTTGGAATTTTTCGCTTTTCTTCTTTTTTTTTTCTTTCTCTTCTCTCTTCTTTTTCTCTTTTTTTTGAGACTAACTTTTCGGGGGGGGTTTTGTCCCCAAAACCCCCCCCTTAGCTACGCCCCTGGGCACAACTGAAACAATACTGAAGTAAACTGATTTCAGTGGCGCCATTCAGGAACCAACTAACTACAAAGTTAGAGATACCTAGAACATGATACTAAACAGGAATGATGTTCACAAGACAATTTTTTCCAACAAAATTCCACATAAAATGAAGTGAAAATTATAAAACATTTATTGGTCCATAATATTACGGGGTTAGCACAGCAGTTAACAAATTGATAGATTTCAAACTTACCTTTTCAAAAAAACTACCCTTTTCAAAATTTTAATTTAGATGCCCCAACCAAATGCAAAACTTTTACAAATTTTGTCACTGAATTGTCTCTTTTGTAGATATTAAATAAAACTTTAAAAGAAAAATAAATAAATAAATGAAAACGGCTTCACATAACTTGAAAACTTTCATAAAGGCACAAATAAACTTCATTCTGTTCTAGTTTTTGCACAGCTATTGTTTGAAACATTAATATCTGATCCAGGTTCAAAAAGATTTCTTATCCAAATCCTTAGGTTTTATTATAAAGCTTTTTTTAAATATGGCTATTATTAAGATGAATTACCTGAAGTGTGACAGCTAAAAGAGCCATCGAGCTATTTTACATTGCTTTGAGGGAAAAGAGAAACATCAGAATTAATATTCTTCTTTGCCTATTGTGGAGACTGATTAACTTTAACTCCAAATAGTTAAAACCAAAAAAAAAAAAAAGTTCTAAGTTGAAATTAATTACTTTTGTTTAGTTACAAACAAAAGGTGAGAGGAGTGAGTTAATTCTATTTTCTCCTTTCTTTATAAGCAAATGAGTGTAGTTTCATACATGTGGATACATTATGTTAACATAACCAAGAAAAATATTTCTAAATTGTAATAAATAAATAAATAAAACTCAGGCTCATTTTTACCAGTGGCGCACACAGAAATTTTTTCAAGGAGGTAGTCCAGAGTTGAAAGACGACCATTCTCGTATCATACCAGTCCACTACGTCACTAAATGTACTCTTCTGATTTTATAGATTTTTGGGTACAAAAAATATTTAAAAATGAATTACTAAATAAATAAATTAGAATTAATTAACTAAATAAGTTATTAATAACAAATATTTAATTAAATTACCAAAAACACAATAGTTTATGCATTTACTTTTATCTAACTCAAAAATTAAAAAACAGCAAACCATTTTCAATAGACCGAGAATCTTCTTTCACTCTCCGAATATTTTGTTTTTCATCTTCACATACATTTTTCACAAAAGGCTACAATAAGACTTGTTTCTCTTTAAGATTTTGATCACTCATTTTTATAAAATAATTTTAAAATCATATTTTACAACTGAAAATCTAAACGGATTAATGCTGAATCGAAAGTCTATTAGCATTACGTAGTCATGCAGAATCATGAAATACCAGCAATGGAAGATTTATTGACATTGCTGTTGCATGGAATTAACAGTGCACATAGTGAGATAACTACCATATAAATATCATTGCAGACAATTGGAAAGAAATTGAAGATGACAGGGGAGTCTTAACCCCCTGGATCCCTTGAGTGCACCACAGATTTTTATTTTACATTACTCTCTGTTTGTGAAAAGGATTTCTTGAATTTGGAAAGACTGACTGCAGCTGAAGAAAAAATGGTTTTACTAATATCTTGATACAATTCTCTAGACAGCACAAGACAAGATGGGTAGAAAATACAACATAAAGAGCGAAATAAACATCCAGAGCAGGAACATATCCGCCCCCCCCCCCCCCTCCCAATGCAATCTTTTGATGTAGTCACAGCATTTGCAGGAAAATAAACTTCCATTCAAGGTTGCTTCGCCAAAAAGTTGTACTTTAGTGAAAATTTTATGTTTTATCATAAAAATAATTAATACATATCTTTCACTCAAAATCCCAGTATTTCACATGAAATTCCTAGAACTCAAGGTTTCTACTGAAAATCAGAGATGTGGCAGCCCTGCTTGCTTTCTATGTTGTGTGCCTTGAAGTTCCTTAACACAGTCAAAAAGCAAAACCAGTTTTGACTTCAGCTTTCTCTACACACAAAAATATGGGAAAGAGCTCACAGTGGCTCTGAAAAATGCTAGCTTTTGGCAACTGGCTTACACTGTATCAAAATGTCAAAATGATTTAGAAGTTAAAACAAAAAGTCACCCAAGTTCACTGAAATGAAAGACGTTTCATCAGCAGAAGCTTATATGAGGCAGTGAGAAGAAAAAGGATTATATGCGGATATTTTCAAGTTTTGAGTAAAACGCGTTTAAAGTTCTGGTCTAAGGTAGGCTTCCATGCAAAAGCTTTTCTAAATCATGCAGTATAACAGCACCTACTCAGGCTACTAGTACTATATCTTGCCCAAAAACAGCAGAGAGGTTCGCCTGAGTCGGACCAATTATCACCAAATTTTTAACTTCGGCACTTACATCTCTTTTCTTTTCCCTGCCTCATATATGAATGTAATATATGTACAAATGAAGGCACATTTATGCTGAAAGAATTAGTTTAGTAGCAATAAATTATAACAATAACTATCAATTTATGAACATATTGAGAATTCTGTAAAACATTTAGCACACAGAAAAATATAAATGCGTCTTTTAAATATATAAGATCCGGTTAGGTAACATAGCCATAAAATTGGGGTTTTTCAACTGAGATGGATAATAAATACAACACATATGATCATTTTAAATTTGAAAGTAATTCCAATTTGTTAAAATCTAAAACAAAAATGTAATGCCCCATTCCCTCCTTTATTTCAACGATATGGCTTTTTATTTGACCTATGAACACTTTACCCCATTAGAAACTAAAGAAGATAACAAAACAAGAAAATTAACCCATAAAAAATAAAAACATAAGCATTAACAAGAACTAAAATAAATGCACTTCTAGCAGAATTGAGGAGATAAATTCTGTAGAACAATCAGTTGAAATGTAAAGAACTATATGAATCCAAATATAAAGAAGACAATACAGTCAAACCTCGTTAACACGAACTCGATGGGGAAGCCAAAATATTTCATGTTAACCGATTTCCACATTTACCAGATTGTGTGTAAGCAGACAAGTTTTTTTTTTTTTTTGTTTTTATGACGCAGAAAGAATGGGAACCAAAGTACATTTGTACAAAAATGTACACACAAGCATTTATATTCATAATTTAAGTAAGAAACACAAGTAATTCGAAACAGGCAATAGCTATTTGGGGCATTTCTCTACGACAGTGCATTTTCAAACTTCTGATCGAAAAACTGGATTTTCGCTGCGATGTTGGTGGGTAAAAAAACACAATTTATTGCTTTTAGACCTTAAACCTCTACATGGGCAGAACAGTTGTCCAGAATAAGACAAATTTTTCTTTTTCATGATTAAATTTTAAATCTAGGTTTATCAGCCACTTGTTAAAGATTTCACTGTTCATCCTGATAGACATCGGTAAACGATATTTATCCGCGTTCTCATTCCTAATGTAATGTAATATAAAATTAACTTTATTCAAATTAGATTAACTTCTCAACTCTTTCGGCTCGTGTAAAGTTTCAGTTTTAGGTTGGCGTCCTTTGATGCCCAATCATATGCAAATGAGGCAAGTATAAATAGTGAACGATTCCAATCGTTCTCTCTCTTTTCTTTTGTGTTCGTCAGCCTCTTGTGAGTTAGGTCCGATAGGTGTTGGGGAGTTGCGAACTCCGCCTCCACTTATGGCCGGGTTTTATTCTTAAGAACTTATTTTTGTTAGTTATATTTATTTTAGTTACTATTGACCAATAAATTCTTGGTAAGATTTTAACAAGTTTCCAATGTTCATTTCTTCACATTAATATTTGATTCTGCACCTTCCACTGTGTGATATTATCTCTGCTTGTATAAGCATGTAACATTGTTGACTGACTTACGAAATTTAGCCCTTCGGCTTTTCGTTTAAACATCGTAAGTTATCATAAGGGTTATGGGCCCAGCCCTACCCAATTGTATCATAACAATTACTTGTTCAGTATCATGATGTATTAAGATGTTTTCGAATTGTCAGCAGAGTAGAGTATTAGACTTCATGTTTTTGTGATGAAATGGAATGTTGTGACTGACTTGTCTTTTTGCTGAATCGGTAGATGACAAGTGTTTGGAAATCTTTTCAAATTGTTTTCCCCGCATCGGCGTTGAATGAAAACTGTGAAAATAGAAGCTTTTCTTTTGCTTTTTGGAAATTTGTATCGAATCTTTAAGCCATGTGTAGTGTAAACTTTTCTCAGACGTTTCGTTTGCATTTTATGGGGGGATATAGCTGGTTTGGTGTTAGGCAGAATAGTGGCTGCTAAATTCAGCGGAAGACCTGGACTTGTTCCAGGGGGGAAGCTGTAACAGTTGCACTATTTAGGTTTTTTTTTTCGGGGATATTTTGAGATTTTGTTGGTTGTTTTTTTTGAAATTAAGTTTTTTTTATTTTTTTGGCGTTTTTCGTGTTCTTATCAATCATGGCATCCCAAAGTGTTCCTATCGAAAAATTAAGGTCTGACAACTATGTGAGTTGGTCATCTGATATTAAATTTGTCCTAATGGAACGAGGTTTATGGAAGATAGTTAATGGTATTGAAAAAGAACCTTTTTCTAATGATGAAAAAAAGGCTACTGAGCAAGAGATTCGTAATTTTCAAAATCGACAAGATGTGGCCCTATCCATAATTTATTTAAATTTGGAGAAAAATTTCAAAAAGATAATCGAAAATCAGGTCAACGCGGCTGATGCCTGGAAGGCTTTGAAAGATCACTTCTTTCCTGACAATCGTTGTCAGCACATGACATTGTTTTCAGAGTTATCCCAATGTCGTATAAAAGAGGAAGAGTCGATAAATCTTTTCGCTGCCCGTACTCGGCAAATTTTCGAAAGAATTAAGGCTATAGACGCGAATTTCTCTGAAAATATTTGATTTTTCAAATTTTGCGTCATTTGCCCTCCGAATTTGACAATATTTGTCAAGTTATTCTTAGAACTACTGCACAGGAATTCACATTTAATAAAGTAGTCAGCGAACTTATTGCCGAGGAATCGCGAATTCGACTAAAAAATGAGGACGATAAAATTATCGGCAGAGCTAACTTTGTAAAGAAACCGGGTAATTTTGACAAGAAGAGAGTAAAAGGGAAACTAATTTGTTTTAATTGTAATAAACCCGGCCATAAAAGAAATATGTGTCAACATAGAGTTGACAAGGACCTCGAACAACGTAACAGAAAGTCAAGATCACCAATCCGGAACAAGAGGAAGGCGAACAAGAAAACTGCGAGGTGCAGTTCCCCATCAGTGGAAAAGGAAGCATGTGAGTACCAGAACTTTTTCATTTCCGAAGTACATCTAAATGAAGTATCAGAAGACCCAAATGAATTTATTTTCGACACTGGTTCCACCCATCATTTCGTCAACATTCGTAGTGCGTTTGAGGACTTTAAACCATTACGAAACAAAGAAATGGCTGTAGCCGTTAGAAATGAAACTTTCCCCATTTTGGGGATGGGAACTGTGAAATTAAAGTTTGATGATACTATCATTGTTTTAAAAGATGTAATGTACTCTCCTAATCTACGTCAAAATTTGTTATCGGGTACTAAATTCGATAAGGGGGGTGCTAAGTTTGAAGGGGGAAACGGCTCCGTGACGATATCTGGTCGAAATGGATTTATATTTAGAGCAATTTTAAGAAATGGCATTTATTTTGTAAAACCTCAAATTTTGTATAATAAATCGTATCAAGAAAGTATAAAACCAAATAAAAGTAATGATCATTTCGAAAATGAGAAAATTGAATGCTCTAATGTAGAAAAATTAGAATTGTGGCATAGAAGGCTGGCACATATTAACACCGATAGTATCAGAAAGAGCGGTGAATTTGAGTGTGTCCATGGCCTGCCTAAATTCAAAAATGTAAAAATAGATTGTGAAAATTGTAAAATTGGTAAATTTAAACGTGTTTCATTTAAACCAATAGGTAAAATACGGTCTAAATGTCCCCTTGAATTACTTCATGCTGATGTGTGGGGTCCATGTAATATTAAGGGAAATAAGGGGGAACGTTTTTATTTACCAATCATTGATGATTTTTCACGTAAATCTGCTTTGTATCCAATTAGTGAAAAGAGCAAAGTACCAGAAATTTTCATAAGGCACATAAAGCGTGCTGAAAGATTTTTAAATCTTAAAGTAAAAGCTGTTAGAACTGACAATGGGGGAGAATTCGTAAATAAAGTTTTTGACAACTATTGTTTGGATAACGGTATAAAACACGAGTTAACCAATATTTTCAGTCCAGAGATGAACGGTTTGGCCGAAGTGTACAATTGCTCAGCCGCTAATGCTGCAACAGTATTATTGGAAGAAAGCGGGCTAAGTAAAAGATTTTGGCCGGATGCTATGCTTTATTTCAATTATACTTGGAATAGGATTTGTCACTCAGGACAAACTAAAACACCTTTTGAGTTATATGGTGGACGTAAGCCAAGTGCTAGGCACGTCAAACCTTTCGGTGTTTTGTGTTATCTTGGAACACCCCGTCAGCAAAGACATAAACTTGATGTTAAAGCCAAAAAAGGTATATTTTTGGGCTATGCATTTAACACTAAGGGTTTTCGTATCTGGATTCCCGAAAGCGGAAAAATTTTTGAAAGTATAAATGTAAATTTTAATGAAAATGTGTATTACAAAGAAGCTTTTAAAAATATATCAAAGAGTGACTCTAGTGGAGCTGTGCTGGGTCCCTGTCTCGAATGGTCAAATATTCAATCAGATTCTCAAAATTCAGAAAATGAATCGAATTCCGAATCGGATAACGGAAGTGAAAGCCCGAGTACGCCGTCTAAATTCTTATCTTCTGATGAGAGTGAAAGCGAGACGAGCGGGGATGAATCAGATTCGAATTCTGACATGAGTGAAAATGGGGAAAACCCACCACGCGCCCAGCTGCGTGAAACAGAATGGGTGAGGAAAGCAATCCCAAGGTCAGATAAATCTCGTACTGATATTTATTTTTATGAGAAACATTCTTCTAAACGATTACGTTCTTTAAATGATGTTGAAAAATATTGTTCTAAAAATGCTATTTTGTTTAAGCCACATTTATTTGATTTTAATGGTAAAAATTTATATCAAGGTGAAATTTCTGATCAAACTGTTCATTTAAATTTATGTAACTTATGACTAGATGATGAAATTGTAATTCCTAAGAATTACAAACAGGTTCTTAAATCTAAGCAAAAGGACCAGTGGTTAGATTCAATGAGGGATGAATTAGAGGTTATGCATTCTAGAAAAGTGTGGGATTTAACACCTTTGCCTGCAAATGAAAAACCAATCGGATCGAGATGGGTTTTCAATGTTAAAAGAGATGAATCGGGGAAAATTGTTAGATATCGTGGGAGACTTGTTGCTCAGGGATATGCACAATCCCCTGAATCGTACGATCAGACTTTTAGTCCGACGATTCATTTTTCATTGGTTCGATTTTTCTTTTCCTTGAAAATATCAGAAGGTTGGTTCGATTTGCAGTGCGATGTGAAGAATGCTTATTTATATGCACCTCTAAAAGAATGCATCTTTATGAGACAACCACCGGGTTTTGCAATAGAAGGGAAAGAAAATCTAGTTTGTAAGCTTAATAAAGCAATTTACGGTCTGCACCAGAGTGGCCGTATGTGGTTTTTTGAGATAAACAGTGTTTTATTGAAAATTGGTTTTCAGAAATTTGAAGAATGTAATTGTGTTTATATTTATAATTCATGTGTCACTTTATTGTTGTATGTTGACGATATTGTTTTGCTCGCACGGAAAGAAAAGAATTTAAATCATGTTTTAAATTTACTTAGGAAAAATTTTGACTTAAAAGTTCTCGGAAAAACGAAAAAACTGTTAGGTGTTGAATTTGAAAGAACGGAAAATGGTTTGAATTTGTTTCAAACTAAATATATCATTGAAGTTTTTGAAAAGTTCAAACATTTTTATTTTCCGGTTTCATCATTGCCGATTTGTAAAGGTACTGTTTTTTCGAAATCGAATTGTCCTAATACAGAAAATGAAAAATTTGAAATGTCAAAGATTCCTTATCGTAATTTGTTGGGTTGTCTTTCTTTCATTGCGAGCAGAACGAGACCGGACATTTGTTATGCGGTCAATATCTTCAGTCAATTTCAAAGCAACCCTGGTGTCATTCATTGGAACGGTCTTTTAAAACTTCTGGGTTATGTTTTTCAAACAAAAGATTTAAAACTTAAATTGAATTGTAATAGAACCCAATTAATAGCTTTTTCTGACGCCGATTATGCAGCTAATCGAGATGATCGAACTTCACTCGGGGGGCAGTTAATTTTGTTGGATAATGCGCCGATTGAATGGCGAACCTTCAAAGAACGTTGTATTAGCCTTTCCACTATGGAAAGTGAATTTGTGGCCCTTTGTGAAGTGTCTAAAGAGCTTATGTGGTTTGACCGTGTATTAAACGAATGTTTACGCTGGGGAATTGTTAGAAAAAGTAAAATTAAATCTGTAATGTACGTTGATAATCAATCGGCCATTGATTTTGTTAAATCTCCGATTGAAAATCACCGTACAAAACATATTGATGTAAAATTATTTTTTGTTCGTGATTTGATTCAACGGGACATTTTTACCGTAAAACATGTAGGTAGTAAATCCAATAGGGCCGATATTTTTACGAAGCCGCAGACCCGTTTTGAACTGAATCGTTTTTGTGAACAAATATTTTGTTAATTTTTAATGGTATTAAATTGTTTAGTATAATAAATATAATGGGATATTAAAGTATAAATATTTTTGTAACAACTGAAATTCTTTTTCAAATTTCTCGTTGGTTTAATCTTTGAGATGGAGGAATTTGATTCAATGACAGGAGTTTATTTTTGGAAACTAAGCGTTTTAAATAATTTTGTCATTGTGAAAAAAAAAATTTTTTTTGTAAAATCATTGTGTCCATCCTTTTCAAATATACTGTTTCGAGTATTTTTGTCAATTACAGTTTGACAAGATAGTTAGAAGTGGAAATGTTAATCTTGGACTTGCTACTAGTTCCTTGGACTTTGGATCATCAATAGGCAAGAAGAACTTTTTTGAGAAAGGACTTCAATCAAATAAGCGGTGATGTATTGAGCTGCAGCTGCTGATGGATGATGTATTATGATGGATATATATCCATATTTGTTTATTGTTGAATTGTTAAATTTTTGTAAAAGATTAAGCCTGGCCCTTTGTGGATTTTTTTGGGTTATTTTTGAATCTATTAAAATTGTATAAAAATTTAAAGTTTAATAACATTACTGAATGAGAAGGGGGGATATGATAGACATCGGTAAACGATATTTATCCGCGTTCTCATTCCTAATGTAATGTAATATAAAATTAACTTTATTCAAATTAGATTAACTTCTCAACTCTTTCGGCTCGTGTAAAGTTTCAGTTTTAGGTTGGCGTCCTTTGATGCCCAATCATATGCAAATGAGGCAAGTATAAATAGTGAACGATTCCAATCGTTCTCTCTCTTTTCTTTTGTGTTCGTCAGCCTCTTGTGAGTTAGGTCCGATAGGTGTTGGGGAGTTGCGAACTCCGCCTCCACTTATGGCCGGGTTTTATTCTTAAGAACTTATTTTTGTTAGTTATATTTATTTTAGTTACTATTGACCAATAAATTCTTGGTAAGATTTTAACAAGTTTCCAATGTTCATTTCTTCACATTAATATTTGATTCTGCACCTTCCACTGTGTGATATTATCTCTGCTTGTATAAGCATGTAACATTGTTGACTGACTTACGAAATTTAGCCCTTCGGCTTTTCGTTTAAACATCGTAAGTTATCACATCCAAGCTTTTTTTACTGTAAGCATAGTCTACAGCTAAAGTTTGTTTTTCCTCGAAGCAACAAGATTTTCACAACACAAGATCACCTACAACAAGGAGAGAAATTTTCACGCTGCCATCCATGTCGCTTGCGTTCAAGTGTAGATCTTTCAACTGTCGAAAGTAATTTCATGTAGAAGGATATGGTTTTAATTTTTTCTTCCCCGTTTTTTTTTTTTTTTTCAAAACCTTAAAACTTTCTTTGTCTTATGTGGGAATTCGTCTAAATCTTCTTCTCGTTAAGCGATCAATTTAACACTATTTTGTAGCTTTATCTGACGGGGATTGGCATTTACTTCGCGCTAAGCAAAATTTTATGTTAAGCGAGTTTGCGTTAACAGGGTTTGATTGTATTTGAATATTTTTAATTCTTTAAATTGATCATACACTTAGAACCTTAAAATTTTAAAAATAAGAAAAAAAAAATTCCACAAAGTAGATGTAAAATAGAGGATACAATAGTGCACTTTCCAAACTACTAATTCTGGTGCTTTTCTAACAATAACAGTATGGAAATGTGCAGACATTCACACAAAAATACAGTTAAATAAATGAAACATAGAAAATGTATTTATCACAGTTAGTATAGTTGTTACCTTAAACAGTCCGGAAAATATTTTCAGATCTCCATTGTAAATATGGCATCAAATATTATTCAGGTCACACAGAGGGAAAAAAAAAGAAAAACTTCACCAGTAAAATACTCTTGAAGAAGAAAAAACTAAAAAATCATTGGAGGACCAAAAGAAATGTTATGATTTTAACTTAGAATTGATATTACTATAAGACAAAAATGGGAAACTAAATAAGTTAGTACAATTTTTAAAGTTAGTTTCAAACTTGAAAAATGCATAACAGAAATTTTAAGACAGTTTAAAATATTTAATACACAGTTTTACCACCCTTTCCATCTCTTTTTAACCATTCATATAACTTAAAGTCTCAAGGGACTGGTGAAAACCTTCAAATTATTGGTAATTCCGAGTTATGGAAAGCTCCCACAGCCTTCTCAAGAGCTTGGTACACAACAAAAAATTCGAGATAAAGGAATATTCAAGTTATAAGGCTTTGAGTTATCACGAGTTGGCTGTAAATTTCAAAATTCCTCACAATTTTTCAATTATCTTTAAAGTAAAAGGATTTCCATGTAAGCTGGTTAGCTTGCATTCAATTTTTGTTTTAAGATCTTGCAATTTTCTAAAGAGGCTTGATGAAATACATTTGCAAAAATAATTTTGTTCATGCAAAAATATCTGTGCACTTGATGAAGACCTCAAGCAGATAAACTGCAAATCAGGTATTTGATTCAGTGCTCAAAAAAAAAAAAATCTTTTTAGGCAAGTTTATTATTAAAGCTGAATTACACAAAAACATGACAAGGTGGAATGTGTTTAGTAAATTAAAAATCATTACAACATGAATAACTTATACAACATTCATGTCACATTTTTGTCTGATATGCCTAAAAATGATTTGTTTTCAAAAAAACGAATAAAATTAAAAAAAAAAAAAAAATTTCCAAAGAATTTTTTTCTTTCTAAACTACCTACAAAATATCTTTTCTTTTTTTTTTTTCACAACAAAGAATTAATGAAACAGATATTTAAAAACGTAAAACACTAAATATGCTAAGAAATGCAAAACGAAAGGACTAAAATGAGATAGAATTACTAGGTTAAATATCACATTTTAGAGGCCACTCTAAATTGTTAATTGTGGATTAGCATTTAATCCAGTTCTAGCTGTTATCGGAAAATCATCCTCTAACCCGAAATATGAAAGTCTGTGGAACTACGGAACCAGACTTTTAAAAATACGTGATACAATATTTCAAAAATATTTTCTGATATGAAAAATTGATTCATTTGCTTTGAAATAGTTTCAGCATTTTAATGTCTGTTTTGTATCAATTCTAAGAAATGAATAAAAGAACTAAACTGATTCCCAAAGGCACAAACCTATAATCCTCAAAATAAAGATCTTTGTTATAAAAATCACAACTAATTTCACATGTACTGAACAGAGTGTTACACAAACTCATCATTTCAAACTAAAGCTATCAACCATTGTAATAAATGTGAAACTGAAATACAGTGGATCCTTCGTTTTACAAGGGGGTTACATTCCACGGAAATGCCAAGTAAATCAAAACCGCGTAAATTAAGACTTAATAGCAGTGTTAAAATAGGGGTTAGGTTCTGTAGATTAAAAAAAATATTTCATTCTAGTAATAACTAATTTTATAATAAGTTTAATGTGTACTTATATCGATATATAGACACACAAACTAATTTAGTGTTTATAAAAAAGAGCGGGTTATGATAGTCTTTTGGGAGCCATTAAGAATTTTTCTCTGTAAAACTTTGCAAAGCACTTACGCATCCATGACCACTTATGTCATATCCATGATAAAATCTTCCTCCACTAACAAATCAGGAAAATTATTTGCTATTGTCAAGGAAGACTCAAAATTTTCAACGTGAACATTTTTGGTTGTGTCTCATCAATGTCGGTATCCTCGTTGGTTTTGCCATCCTTTGTCACTCCTAAAAACTCTTCTGCAGCAGTGAGTTCTGAACTGCGTGAGTTTAATAACTTTACTTCTGGAAAGAGCTCTGGAAGCTTATATGACCAATCTTATAAAACATCTCTGGTGGTCCAAACTTGATTATTAGCACCCCAAAATGCTGTTTATTATGCGTAATCTGCAATCTCAGGATTTTGGACTTTGAAAGGCAGAAAATTTTATCTGTGTGCATTGCTGCATCCGCGTAAAACCGAAACTCATTCACGTAAAATAAAATAAATGTGTCAAATCTTGAGCCGCTTATAATCAAAACCACGTAAAACGAGGGTCTAATGTATTTCAATCATAAAAACGTTTTTTGCTTTCAAAGCAAGAACCAACACGAAAAAAGTTAGAATTCTTGAAGACATAATCACGCTTGATCCATCACTATGATGGTGCTCTACAACACTGATCACAATGTGTTGATGAACAACTACTACTTCTGAAGCATTGTTACTTGGACTTGGAATTTCAGCACTCAAAGTAGGATATTGGTTTTCCTTTCTTAGAAGGTCCTTTCTAGGAACTTCTGACACAGTGTCATCTGAAACTGTTGTTTCAGTTGAGGATGAAATTTGGACCCTTTTATTCTTTGAAAAGCTTTGGATATGATCATCTTGAAATTCACTTTTCTGTTTAAAACAGAGAGGGAAAAAACGTGGATACAAGGACTGTTCAATGTTTGTAAACAGTGCCTCCTCACTTTGACAGTTTTTATGGATCATATTATGGATACATGTAGTAAATGAATCAAAAGCCCTGTAACAAGAAATACAAAATTTTACATTAGTTTAAAAGCATAACATATCACTCAATAATCTTATAACATGACACATAGATGGCACCACTGTTGACATACTCAAGAGTGAATACAAGGGGAGGGTCGGAAGATTACAACCCCTTTTAATTGTTAATTCGTCTTGTTTCAGAACCATATGAGGCAGTGACAAGCAAATGGATGTAAGTGGACGTTTTTAAGTTTTTATATTTACTTTTAAAAATCATTAATGTATTGCAAAGATTACTGAAATTGTTTATAGTTTGTTCATAAAGTGTTTGCACACTAGGGGTAAGGATAATATTGGTGACAGTTTAGGGTAGGTCATGACAATTACAGGGGTGCCCATGCCTCCCCCAAGCTCAATAGTGCAAATCCCCCCCCCCCCATTTTTCTCAACCCTCTTTCCGCCTTTTTTTTCTAGCTCTCTTTTTTTCTTTATCTTTTAAAAATATGTTAATTAATTTATTTTTTAACATTTTTTTATTTAATTGTTAATTTATTTATTTTTAATCATTATTATCATTATTATTTTATTAGAAAAGTTCTGTGATATGCCAATGAAAAACACACACACACACACAAACTAAATAAATAAATGAAATGAAATGTAAGCAGAATAAAATAAAATAACTTGAATCAAAAATAAATCAATAAATAAATTTAAATAGAAAAATTAAAAAATCCCCCCCCCCAATTTTGATGGCGCAACTTGCGCCATAATCCCCCTCTGTGGGCACCCCTGGACAATTATAACCCATCCCTTGTATTCCCACTGCTGGATATATGTCATATTACTAAGTATAAAACAGGAAAAACAAACTTAAACTTAACAACAATAACACATTTGAGGCAGTGAGAAGCAAGTGATGTAAATTGACATTTTCAAGTTTTGAGTAAAATGCGTTTAAAGTTCCTGCACTTACTTGCATTGTTTATTAATTGTTGCTGAACTAGACACTGCATTTTTTATGCTCCATTTCCCTTGTAAACAAGATGTAACAGCTTCATTATTTCTATCCAGGCATACAGCTAAATCTTCATAATCTGCAGAAAATCAAAACAAAACTATTTTGTTAGCCATTTCATATAATTAACAGTAAAGAACTATTACAGTTGAAGATAACTATTTCGAAAACTAACTGGTAATTTCAAGTTTTTTTTTTTACATTGCCATCAATAAATAAATAACTCAGATAGCATCAATAATGTAGTTAGGGAAAATATTTGGGGGGATTCACCAAAAGATAGGCGGTTTGAAACCAATTTACATTACATTTTTAGAATAAAAAATAAAGTATTTTGGGGGACAGCGTCCCCCCACAGCTCTACTAGACAGTATGATGAATACCTGTAGAATATGAATTCTCAGCCTCCCTGTGAATGTTTCCTGCGCTATAAAATATAAAACATTCTGGTGAGGATTTTGAGTTCACTTCTAAAAAGTTAGAAGGCGTAGCTTTAAAAAGGCAGCAATACATGACAGAATAATGCTGAAACCATACTTATTTCATAATAATTTCTTAAAATAGCTTCAAATTAAACATGAAGAAAGCATGAAACAAAATTTGGCAAATTTTACCAAAATCTGTAAGATTTCAAGCTGTTACAGTAAACTCCTGATTATCTGTGGAATAGGGTAGCACGGTAGCTGAGTGAAAACTGCATATAAGTGAAAACTGCAGATAATCTGAATAATAGGGAAGAAACCGATACTGGCGTATACAATAGCTGAAAAATATAAATAAAACACACACATACATTTAAATTATAGCTAAAAGCGATAACACTGAATGTAAAAAATATATGTAAAAACTAAAGCTCATTACTGCAAACAGCTTACATGCAAAGGTTAGTGAGCCAGGTAAACAGTTTCACTGACGCTGATTAAGACACTTATTTTAAACGAAAATTGGTAGAACTGCACTTTGGATTGATGATGGATTGGTTGATCATGACCACATTGTTGTCGTTGACCAAAATATGGAAAGACCCGTGGATAATCCGACCTCAGATAATTGGGAGTTTACTGCGTTTTGTTTAACACTCTGGTGGTTTTGAACGTCTTATCACACACTAGGGAGCATGTTTTAGAAGCATTTTGCACTAACTTTTCTGATGCTAAATGTTTGTTGTCAAACAGTCAAAGGTGCTAATGGAGGTAGTTAGGCATTGATAGAAGGTAGGGCACTTGATTTACATAGCAAGTTACTCCAAAAAAAAATTTTTATGGGGAAGAATTTCACACATCTTACTAATGACCCAGGACTGTCAAAGGGTTAAAGAAATTACATTTTATCAGTTTGATACCTAAAGGGTAAAACTGGAGAAGTTCTTAAGTCGCCAGTAGGTGGTATGTAGCAAATTCATTAGCATCCACTTTTTAAAAATAGTGTTCTTTCTTTTACTCAAAATAATAAAGAATGTAAAGAATGCACTTTTTAATTTATTGAAGTTAAAAACAATGTAATCAATATGAGTAATATTCATGGTTACAGCATTAATTTCATTATAAAAAGTTAAAAAATGCTCAGTAAAACATGAAGGAGAATTGAAGCTATTATGTTACACCCATGTACATTATTTCTCTCTCTCTCTTTTTTTTTTTATTGTGGGGTCATTCCATGTCAAATCAACCAATCACTCAAAATGACCATCTCAGATTTTCATGAAACTTTCAGGGATTATACTGTTTGACATTCTAAATTCAGATCTACTTTTTAAAAAAATCTATCTTTTTTGGTTAATGGGTTATTAATTTCTTAAATGTGTAAAAACTCTCATCTGTTGTGCTTAAAAATGCTACAATTTTAGTTCTAGGGGGTCAATGCAGTTGGTTAAAAGCTCATTTTAAAGAGAATTGCATGAGCTTTAATTTGACATGCAACTTGCATATTTCTCTTAAATTTTAAATATTTTTTTTAATTTTAAAATTTAAAATTTAAATTTTTTTAAAGTCAGTGTCCTTTAAAAATTTTGATAAATATGTATGTTTTTTAATATGTTTTAATAAATACATCCTAAAAATTTCAGAGTGGGGACATGATGGGATCATTAAAATTTGACATTTTTAATAATTTATTCATTAATGGTTGGAGAAGAAATGTTTTTACATTTTTGCAAAGAAAAAAGTACTAAAAGCAAGAAAGTTCTCATTTCTGGGTGGGGGGGGGGGCTCGAGGCCCCCTTGCTCCCTATATGGGCGCCCTTGTTCATAATACTTTTTTACTTGTTTTTGAACTTCATTTAATATTCAACTTCATTTTAAAATAACTAGCAAGTGCAAAACTTTAAGTAAGGAGAATTTCAAAAATTAAAATCCATGCTAGAAAAAGACTCTATTTCACTGCATTTGAGTAAAAATCATTTGATTTAAATTTTAAATAATAATAATTTTTTTGTAAAACTCATTTTAAGAAAACTGCTAATAAAAAGATTGCTATTACTAAGTATTTCTGCATTTTACACACTAGTGGAAGAGAATAATTTCTTGTTTGGGGGATGAGTGGGGGGTATGTGTTAGGAGGATAATATATTTTTATTATTGCTACAAAATTCTTCCAGGACTGGTACTTCAAACAAGTTGTAACACAGATTGAGAAACTTAAAAACTCACCAACAAAATTGACAGATGGTTTCATCTCTAAGTTCCATACTTCATTAGAAACAAATTTACAATGATCATCAATCATTGGTCGAAATAATTTATCTAGAATTTTTTCAGCGATATAACTTGTATGCAGTGTACAGGGAACTAGACTCTGCCGGTCACAAAAATGCCCTTCTATTCCTCTCCTAGAACAGAATTAAATGAAGAAGTGGATTAAGAGAAGACAATAAATTCGAAATTTTAAAATGAAACAAATTTACACGCTCAAAAATCTTTCAATAACAAACTGAAACATTCAGTACAAAACAAGTTTAAAAATAGGTATTTTTTCCTTCTTAATCATATAGACAATCCCTCATTTTCTCTTGAATGAAAGTCATTAGAATAGCAATGCATCAAGTTTTCAGCAACATTTAAACACGAATATGTCAAAAAAGGAAAGAACAGTTACTCAAAGATCATATAAATTAATTACTATTTAATATGATAAAATATGGTTTGAAAGGGGCTGCTGATTTTCTCTGAATCTTTCTTCAATTCCCTATCTTTCCCCCAAATTGTCAAAATCCAACTTAATTCTCAATTTGTGGACATTCGGTTACCACTTATAAATTTTCTGAAAGGTTCAATTTGGCTGTAGGTATTTTGTAAAAGGCCTATTGTGGCTAATTAGAATTCTGTGTAAGGTTCGTTTTGGTGGGTTCAATTTTTATAAAGGGTATATTTTTATTGATTGGAGCTTTGTGAAGGGTCCATTACTGAACTCAAATTTCCTCTGACTAGACTCCTGTAGTTCTTGATATCTTCTAGCTCTCTTTCTCTCAATACTCAGTACTAAAAAAGGACTTTTAAAGCCTTGTGTGTGTATGTGTTTGAATTTTGCCTAAAAGTATTTCTATTTAAGGCAAAGTAGGAAAGAATGGGAAAATTTTAACAAACATTTTTCTTTTATATTGTTTTCTACTGCTCCAACATTGCCAATTTCAGAAAAGCAAAATAAAACATTTTAACATGTTTAAAATAGGGTTCGTTGGAGTAACTGGAACCCTCTTTAAGAACAGTTGTATTTTTTAAACCTTATACAAAAGTTTGTAAACAAAAATTTTAATTTATTGACTTATTTTTAACTTGGTCTTTAGTAATAAACAAAAGTTCACCATTATTTTCTAAAATAATGCTATAAATATTCGCAACAATATATTTTTTAATCAGCTGGTTGTCCCACCTACGTACCCCACACAAAGGGGTAAATAGCTCCCCCCCCCCAATTTTTGTCTAAATTTAAAGCAAGCTAAGCATCTAAAAATGGGGTAAAAGAGTGTTACTTGATATAGAGTGTAAGTTTTAGAATGAAATATTTTTCTGTAAATACATCCATTTATGACATATCTACTGACATTTAAATTGTATCATGGAAAATTATAAAACAAAAAACCAAGCAATAACATCTGTGAAACTGATTGAAAGCCAACAGTCGATTCCAGTTAATCGGACCACATTAGAATGGGATCAGTTTGGTCTGAATAAATGGCTAGTCCGAGTTGGCGAACAGGAACTGTTCCAAGAATAAACATGATGCAAATACATTAAAATTTTATTGTGATTATTGTGAGAAACACAGCATGATGAGCATTAGGGCTGGGCGATATCAGAATTTTAATACTGAGATATATCGCTCTCCCAAGATTGATATTTTCGATATATCGATATATTTAGGTCATTAAATTCAACATTTTATGGGAGAGGGGTGAAAAGCATATAAATGCAATGCCTAGTGTCTGCAACAGAGAAAAGCCATCGGCAACCTTGGTGAATAAATATTTCCGCAACTTATTCTAATAATAATAGCAACAGAAAGGATGCTCACAGGTGTGTGCACCGGCAGGGCGGGATTAGGAAGTGTGGAGGCCCCGGGGCAACAAAGGAGTGGAGGCCCCTAATTAGGGTTCGAAAAATCAGCATATTTTCAAAAATATCCGATATTTTGATATATATGTATATATCCGATATTTTTGACCCTTGAAAGTTAGGATATTTTGTAAAAATTTTATTGTGGGGTCCCCTTTGTTGTGAAGGCCCTGGGGCAGTAGCCCCGTCTGCCCTCCCCTAAATCCGGCTTTGGCAGGGGGGGGGGAGATCATGAGGCAGATTATACTATTGAAACCTTTAGAGGAATTTACTTAAGAAGAATTTAAGTCTTTTCATCAGTGGGTCACAGTTCTTGGGAGAAAATGCGGGCTTGGTAAAATTGAGTTGTGCCATCGCAGTTGGGGGGAATGCGTATCCCTATTTACATCACCTGCATACCAAGATCTGGAATAGGGAAACGCCATTGGATATCTTGATAAGTAAATATTAAATCCATTTATTCGAATATTAATAGCTAAAGCAGGCGTGCCCATTTGATGTGGGGGGGGGGGATGATGCTGAGTATACCTTTAAAATTATCAGAGAAGTTATTTTGAAAGGAGTTTAGTCTCTTCAATAGAAGATCGCATTTTGCGGAAAGCGCGATAAAATTGAGGGTGCCATCGCAGTTGGCGGGGGGGGGGGGGAGTCATTATAGCTTTACTAGCTGTTTATTAACATCTACAAAACAGAAAAGTTATCGAACATCTTGGAAGGCAATTATTTCAGCAATTTATGTGAATAATAATAGCAAAACCCTTGTAGAGGGGAAATGGGTCATAAGGCAGACAATGCCATTGAAATTTTTAGAGAAGTTCTTTATAAAGATTTTAGTTTCTGTAATAGATAGTGACGTTTCTTTGTTTGGGGGGCGGCTGATAAAATTGAGGGGAGCCACCGCACTTGGGAGACAAATAGGCACCCTAGCTTCATCATATACATTTTAAGATCTGAAACACAGAAAAGTCATCGAACACCTTAATAAGCCAATATTCCAACAATTTAGTCGAATAATAATAGCTAGAGCAGGGAACCCCTTTGGGAGGGGCGGGGGTCTTAAAGTTGACTATAGCATTGAAATTATGAGAGAACTTATATTAAAAGGATTTTAGTCTCTTGAATATTCTTGTTTTTTTGGGGGAGGGGGATGTTTGGTAAAATTAAAACTGAGGGGGGGGCTATTGCATCTATTCTGGGTAGGCAGCCCTCGCATTATTACTTATATATTAAGATCGGCAATAGAATAAAGCCTACGGAAATCTTCAAAAAGTTAATATTCCAGCAATTTATTCTGATAATAGCTAAAGCTGAGGTGCCCGTTTGAATGGGGGGGGGGGGGCATGAGGCTGACTATATCACTGAAATCAGAGAAATTATTTTTAAAGGATTTTAGACTTTCCATTTCAATAGAGGAGCATGTTTCTTTTCTTTGGGAGGGGGGAGGCTCGGTAAAATTGAGGGTGTAGTCGCATTTCGGGGGATAGGTTTCCCTAACTACATTATTTGTATATCGAGATCTGCGATGCAGAAAAGCCATCGGACATTTTGAAAAGACATTAAAGTAGTTTATCTCAATAATAATTGCTAAAGCAGGGATGCCCGTTGAGCGGGGGGGGGGGGGGGAGACATGAGGCAGGCTATATAGTTGAAATTATTCGAGATGTTTTAAAAGGATTTTAGTCTCTTTAATAGAGGATCCTGCTTCTTTTGGGGTATGGGGGGGGTGGCAAAATTGAGAGGGCAACGCACTTGGGGATAATTGGCACCCCAAGCTATATCATCTACATATTAAGGTCTGCTATAGAGAAAAGTCATCGGAAATCTTTATCATTAAATATTTCAGTAATTTGTTCTAACACTAACAGTTGAAGTAAAGGTGCCCATGTGGGGGGGGGGGGTCATGAGACAGACTTAACCACTGAAAATTTTAATGAAGTTATTTGAAACAGATTTTTGTCTAACAAGAGTATTTATTTTCAGGGGGGGTCCTTAAATTTGAAGCAGTCATCTTTTTTTTGAGGGGGGGAGGAGACAAATATCTATGCATATCAAGATCTGAAATTGAAAAAAGTCCTCGGACATCTTGATATGTAATATTATAGTAATTTTTTCTAATAATATTCGCTACAGTGACCCTCCCCCGCTCATTTGGTGAGGGAGGTCGCACCACAGACCAAACTGTTGAAATTTTTACAAAGAGTTCTTGAAAATTTCAAATCTTCATGAAACAGATCTCATTATCAGGGAATCGCATTATAAAAGGAGGGGGGAGGTGCCGTGTAAACTTTCGAGGGATGGTACCACCCTCCACCCATATTTAAATCATCTGCACATTAAAATTTTCTTCCTTTACATCATTTGCAAAACCATACGAGTTTCAGAAATGCAAGTTCATTTTCGGTTTTCTACAAAAATCAATGCTTAGCAAAAAACCGGAAATCATAATAAATGCTACCCTAATTCCGCAATCTATGTGCGATAAGTCTTTTCAAATAAAATATCGGATCTTGAACAAACAAGATATAACTCCGCTAGTTGCGATACCATTTCGAAAGAAAACGCAATCAGTATTTCCATGAGATTTACAATTTTTTTTGTTCTGTAAAGCACAAAAATACTCGAAAATTTTGTTCGTGATTAGGTCAACGAAAAAAGGCATGAAAATCCGTAAAACTTCTTGGAAATCTGGAAGAATTGGCAGGCATGATCCATTCATTAAGCACAAAGAACTATGAACGAATATGTATTTTTAAGCCATTATTTCAATTAGTTCTTAATAAAGTCCAGTTCTTTGATATATCACACTGATCGAAATCTGAATATTGTTACAGCGGTAATAAATACATATTGATATATTACGAGATTATCCGTATATCGCCAAGCCCTAATGAGCATACATTGAAAAAAAATAATAATAAGGTTTTTGACGAATTTTATTCATTGAAGAAAAGTTAAACAAGTTCAACCCAAAAAATGAGTCAAAGCCCAATGATGAACATAATTAATACATTTAATCTGGTTTCTACACTTCTTCTTATATAAGATAACCAACATTAATATCATCGCCCCAAAGCAACAGTAGGATACCTCAGCATTATTCCTGGGATTAGATGTCTCAGTCTTGCTGTGAGACGATGATATGCAAAAAATAAATGTAAATTAATACACATAAAAAAAGAAATTGAACAATAATCTATAAACTTTTTTACCCATACTTTGAAGAGCTTATCTATAACTGGTATGAGAAAACTAAAGAGTTTTTCATAAGTAGTTGCAGAAGCAACCTAACTACCATTGTTAGGGGGTGTAAACTTCTCAATCCCCAAGGAAAACTGGAATGTGCAAAACAAGAGAACAAAAGGCGAGATGGAGAACTGGTTCCAGGAAAGAAAGTTATTGTCTGAGGAAGGAAGGGAATGAACCTTTCAACTTTGGAGGGGTCTCAGCCAGGTGTGAGAGAACTACTAGTGCATACTGTACGTTACATGACACCTTGCGTTATCAGTTCATGAACAGCATTGATATTTTCCAATCCATCAGATTTTGGACGACCTTCAGGAAATTCATGCAGGAGTGAGCACTGACCCCCCATGATTATATTCATTATACACCCAAACCTGTTTTTATGCAGTCTTTTTTTTTTTTTTGCCGAATATTAAAATTACAATCAAATTGGGATTCAATTGATGAAATTATTTTTAAAATGAATGCAAGGTAGTATCTTTAAGTGACGAAATTAGGCACCCTGATGGGAAGTCACTGTGACATCCCAAAAATTTCCTTATTCGGGAAATTTTGTCCGACTACTCGGCAAAAGTTGTCATCACTTAGTTAATTTTGATTTTGTTTAAATAAAGATTATTTTGTAAGTTTTCGGGTTAATTTCCATGTGAGACTTTTTTTATGTGGTCCCTATCCACCACATAAAAAAAAATTTCAACTGTGTTGCAAAAACAACTTTTTAAAGCTACTTAAAGCCATGAGGTGACTGGAGCAAAATAGTCCCAACGTAGTCCATGCATGTTGTAAAAGGTGACTAAAATGTATAACCAATCTAAGGTGTGAGGCACCGTGCTGATGGATGAATGGCATCTGGGTTGTATGATGTCTATACGGTCCCCTCAAGGAACCGGGTGAAACCTCGTTGTAATTTGCCTTGCACTGATACAGGGTGGTTGTGCAGGTGTTGACCTTTTACCACCGCCCAGTTCCCAGCTACTTTGGAGCTGGATACTGGCTTGAAGGAGAGAACCAGCAACCTTGCTGCTGGAGGAGGTGAAGGTGCAGGTCTGCAACCCACCAACTGGTGAGAGGGCATTTCTGAAAAATACTGACACTGCAGTAGGGGGGCAGGGGGTACTCATTTATGCACAAAAATCCAACAGGCGAGGCAGGAGAGAGGAGGCTGTTACAGAAGGCAAAAGCCACTGGGCCAGCCATTCTCGAGAAGGTAGAAGAAACCAAACGTCATCGATTAGAGGTTTCAACTCCTTCCCCTGCACAAACGTCTGCATCTTAAAGAGTAAGGACTGGTCAATCACAGTTCAATGCTCAAGCAGTGCGTATGTTAAGATGGCTGTTGTGAGAGAAACCTTCCTGTCAGAGAAGTTATCTCGCGATGACATTCAGCTTGCCTTTCTAAGAAGGACAAACCTGATTCTCTCTGAAGATCAGGTTACCTCTTTAAGGAGGAAACTATTACTCACACCCTGTATGATTGTGAAGTGTTTTCTGCCTATAGGTTTGAACACCTAGGTCATCATTTGCTTGAACCACACGAGATTCATGATATTCCTATAGCTGAATTCTGCTTCAGTTACTGGTCTGTTTTAAGACTTCTGTTTGGGGACTAGTACAATAGATCTCTGGTCACAGTGCTTGGTTCGGTTAAGCCCCCTTTCATTCAGTTCATTTCATTTCAAAGCTACTGATGAAGTTTCGAACAATTTTTTTTGTTTTATTTTTTTTATGCTGTCCCTATCCACCACATAAAAACAGGTTTAGATGTACCAGTTTTTTACAGTGCTGTAGGAGAGTGATTTACCGCTGTATAAAGAATTAAGTTCATTGATGCACTCGTCTTGATAATTCTCATCGAAAGTTACGAAAAATAATCTCACAAAAATGCTCATGATTCAAATCCATTTTTTGCCTGATATGATATTTTCAATTTACGGTAAACAACAAATTATGAAAAAAAGGCAAACTTTTAAAAAACACATAGTTCAAAACATCAATTTTTTGTTCGGAATTATCCGTGATTGCTAAGCAACTCTGAATGTTGCCAAGGCCAGAAATAGCAACCCTTGTACAATTTTGACAATCCAGCACATCACTATTTACATCCTATGCATATGTTTAACTTTCACACCTCTTTTTGATGTGAACAAGACTACAACTTTTATTACCATAACCCTATAACATGAAATCAGATACACAGAAGAACATGAGTTTCATTTATGAAAACATTATCAAACAATATATAACTTCTACATTTATATCACAAATGAAGCAACATTATTTCAAATAATTTGTCCCCTACAGATTAGTAAGACTTGGTAAGAAACAAACCTGCAGAATACTTGTTCTTGGTCCACAGAGGAATTCTTTGCTTCCAAATTCAAACTCTTATACAAGCATGAGAAAAGTAGAAATTTATGCTTGTTGACACATTTATTTGAAAGCTTTTCACCTAGAATGATTGATTAAAGTTTAGAAATTACATTAAAAAAAAATAGAATTTAAGTTTAAAAACTAAAACAGATTTTAATAGCAGCACTTTTTCCTACATTTCCATTTGTTTTTCAATCATATCTTTCTTTCATTTAGGCATTTTGAAAAATATCCAACATTTCTTCATTACTGATAAGGACAACTGTACTGAATTTAGTTTTGTTTTCTACTTCAGAGGTTGGGGATGCTGTCTTTCATCAAGAAATCTCTGGTTAATCTCTGGCTTGGGTCATGGGAAGAACTCATCACTTCTAATGCTATTAGACTAGGTATCCTAAGGCTTCACGCTAAAAGGTAGGGATTTGTTGGAGAGTGAGGGTTACCTATCCGCTAAATTTAATGTCTAAAATTTTGGTTTGCTTAAAATAGGGATGCATTGAATATCATATTTTGCTGAATATTTAGTAAAAACTTTTAGCTAACTGATTTTGTTCTTTTATTTTATGCCAAGCCCTGTTTTATTAAGGAGTTGCTCTGAAGAAACAATTAATGAGAGATAATTTGTAGTATATAATTTATAAGATTTCACTTCATTATTTTCAGGATTAATAACTGACCCACTACAATAGTAGAAATTACAAAAAATGAATAAGAATTACAGGGAAATCCTGTTATACAATGAATGCCGATACAATGAAATGTGTTTTATCAAAATTAATCTCCAGTACATTGTGCGAATTCCATTGCAACAAAAATCCGAAAAACATTGAACTTTGCGGGCCCTTCAAGTTTGTTGCAACAGGATTTCACTGTATTACATGATCTCTGTTTTCTTGCCTTGATCTTGGGAATTTTATGAGCTCAACCTTGGGTTTTGAGAAAAATCCTAATGGCAGCCCTGCCCTGTACAGGTTAGAATAGATCAAATATGGGGAATCTTTTTAACATTGGAGCCTGCATTTAAATTACACACTAATAAGGAGAGTTACATAAGTTGATAAACCTACAAATGCCATTGAACTGTCAGGTTTAAAAAGGGAATAAAGGGGAATATCGAACTAATTTGTGTGACAGAGTTCATTCAATGACCACCAAATTTTTGCTGTATCTGCTTTCAGGGACTGGTTTTAGGTTTTTGTTTTTTTACCACTCACATGTAGAGCAACAATTGAGATAATTTAGAGTTCAAAAAGTAATTCGACATCCTTTGGTCATCGTTCTCTTTTTAAACCTGACGATTCTATTTTTATACAGATATCATAGCATTTGTACAGTTTTATTATTAAACTACATCTGTCATCTAAAAGTAATAGAAAAAAGTCTGTTAGTTATTATTTAACATAAAAAGACAATATAAAATAATTTTATATTTACACAAGAATAATAACTCCTTAAACAATTGCACATTTTAATAATACTTACAATGAAAATAATAAAACAGAAATGTCTTTGGTATTTCCTTCAATATAGATTTGTGAATAAAGTTATTAGAAAAATAAATTTTAAAAATCTATCATATAGTAGTAACATGTGAATTTTTTTTTAAAATCTGTTGCGAAATTGAGTGGACTATTTGCTTTTGTTTCTTACTTAAAAGTAATTGAATATTGCTACTTTAATGTTTGAACTTAAAGTTGACAACTGTTAAGTTAATAAAGTTGATAAGTCAAAATGGATAAGCATCTTAAAAGTAATTGAATATTGCTACTTTAATGTTTGAACTTAAAGTTAACAACTGTTAAGTTAATAAAGTAGATAGGTTAAAATGGACAAGCATCTTAAAAGTAATTGAATATTGCTACTTTAATATTTGAACTTAAATGTGACAACTGTAGAGTTAATAGTTGGTAGGCTGAAATGAACAAGAATCTTATTTTGAACATCTGGATTATTTCCTGTGCTTCAAATTTTCATAATTTACATATTTAAATTTAAAAAAAAAACTTTTATAAAGGCCACACAAGAAACACACAAAGGATGCATACTGCCTTGTGGTCGAAAGTTTCCCACATCTGGAATAGACCCTTGAGGATCTATATGTTACACTTTGGGAACAACTGATAGCTTATATATGATTTGTTTTAATGTGCTATTAATAAATTAATAAGTCCTATGTGAATGCTTACCTATGCGAATGAGTGGTGAGTACAATACAATAGAAAAGGGGTTCCCACACTTTTTTGATTCTCGGCAACCTCTGAAGAATTAGAATTTTTTCACGGTCTCCCAGTCTACATCTATTATATGTAGGCTAGCCATATTCCTGAAATGTTCAACTGGGACACCAGAGTACTCCCCCCCCCTTCCCCCCTCACCCCCACCAACAAAGCAAATATCAGAGGTACGCACCCCTGGTTAGTTTTTAGAGTGTTTTAGAGGGTAGTTCATTCTCAATGCTATGAATAAATGGTTACTAATTATGAGCCTAAACCAGAGGCAATGAATAATATATGAGCAAGCTGATTAGCAGATACATTTAAACATTTTATTTCCTACTTGTTAACATTTTAAAATTACTTTGGTATGAAGAAATCTTTGAATGGTAAATAAAAATGTGAACAATATTTACATGTTCTTTGCATTTGCTATGACTTTTTTAGAAAGTCTTTTTTGGTTTAAATTGTATTTTAAAAATCCTTACAGGCTAATCCGATATTAATTTTACAGGTTAACGTTACAAATCTGTACCTCAGAGCCAGACTAACATAAGTCACATAATTGCTACCTTACAGGAGACGGATAAAACATGTCTGGTGCATGCAAAGGATAGGACACGCACTCTTTAAACACTGGTAAATAGAGGGTTTTTTTTTTTTTTTTTTGGAATTACGTTTGTATGGCTCCATGTGAACTACGACTCTACATACAATGCAGTTTAAACAGAAAATCACAATTTTTGAACTTACGTCAGTCGGCTCTGAAGTACAGAAATGACGAAAGTTATTTTAAATTATCCTTCACAGTTCATTATTTTTAGACATTTTTGGTCATCTGTAATCAAATTTATTTTTTACCAGGACATGAATTTAAATAGCTGGGTCCCGGGGATTTTAACTTAAAGCCGGGACTTCTGGCAAGCCTAACTATATGCATACAATTGTACATACAATTGATACTGCGGCCACTTGGAGGCACCCACTCTGGAAACCCCAAGCAATACAACTAAAAAAATATGGTTTTATTAGCGCTAAAGTCAACCCTTTTTCATATCATTGTTTTTTCTTCTTGATATAAAATGTTTTAAATAAGTTATTTGTCTAAACTCAAAGATAATTTTGACATAAAAGTTAAAACAAAGTCTTAATTTAAATATTAAAAAATAAATAAATAATTACCATCAAATCCTTCACATACTTCTAGTCTAATTAATTCAAGTCCTTTTTTAAGAGTATCTGATATTGCTTCTAAGAAACAGAGTTCAACACAGTGCTGTATTTTCGTGATTTTCCTATAATTAAACATTAAAAATTTTTATGATTAGTACTTTAAAAATGTTTGAAGTCCAGTAAACGGGAAAAAGTTTTCAATGTATAAGTCATTATGTACGAGGGGGGACTCAAAAGTAACCGGATTTTTGTTCTAAAATATTTATATATTAGTTCATTCACAAAATTTCTTAAGTCTCCTTCAAAGTGTTCACCCTTAGATGCAATACACTTGTTAATTCTTTTTTTCCACTGTTAGAAGCTCCCTTGGAACTCTTTAACTTTGTCCATCCAATGCCCGTTGAGAAGCAGTTTTTAGAGCCTCAACATCATCAAAACGCTTCACTTACAGCTTTTTTTTCATCCTCGGGAACAGAAAAAGATCATAGGGGGCTAGGTCTGGCGAATACAGTGGTCGAAGAACGACTGGCTACTCCTGAGAGGCCAATTAGTGGTTAATAGTGGAGGTTGTGTGTACGGGACAGCTATCATGGTGAAGGAATCCTCCTTCCGATCGCGCTAGCGAGCTCCAACTCACTCTTGTTTCTTCTAAAGTTTCGTCAATCGTAAAAGGACGACTCTCGTTGATTTTTTGCAGCTTTTTTAACGTTTTCATCATTTTAAGACGTTGAAGGGCGCTCAGAGCGTGCTTGATCTTCAACATTCATGCTATCACGTTTAAAGCGCCCAAACCACTCAAAAACTTGTGTTGTACAGCTTATAGCATCAGTCTTGAAAGCTTGTGAAACATTTGGTAAGCTATTCCGTTGCCGACTTTTCAAGCAGGAGAAGCAAAAATTCAAGTTTACAGTTTGTTCTTTAAAATCTGTCATAATGAATTCACAGGTGGAAAGAAACAACACCTGAGAAAACCAACCCAACGATCAGATGTTATCAATTAAACTGATGCCACTTGCACAGCTGGTTTGTGAAGGTCTCTACTTGAGCCATCTAGCTGGAGAACACTCTACTACTCTAAGATTGGCATAGCACCATTAGTCTAGTTTCTTTTGGGTCCCCCCTCGTATCTTCTTTACTAATAATAAAGCAGAAAGTCTCTCTGTCCGGAGGATGTCTGTAGGATGTCTGTAGGATGTCCGTAGGATGTCTGTGACGCGCATAGCGCTTCAACCGTTTGGCCGATTTTCTTGAAATTTGGCACAAAGTTAGTATGTAGCATGGGGGTGTGCACCTCGAAGCGATTTTTCGAAAATTCGATGTGGTTCTTTTTTTATTCCAATTTTAAGAAAAAAAGTATCATAAATTACGAAATTATCGTAACGTGGAACCGTAACATGGGCACAAGCCAATTGGCGAGATACGAAATTATCACAACGTGGAACCGTAAGATGGGTACAAGCCAACTGGCGAGAAAAATTATGTATTACATAACATTACATACATTATTTGTGTATGTATTACATACATTATTTGTAAATATACAGGCGAACCAAAAGACCTTTTGATTTTACTATTACGGGCAAAGCCGTGCGGGTATCACTAGTTACTAATAATAAAGCAAAAAGTTTGCCTGGATGTCTGTGACTCATAATACCTATACCCTTTGGCCGATTCTCATTAAATTTGACACAAGATTTTTTTGAAGCATAGGGGTGGGCACCTCAAAGTGTTTTTTTTTTTTTTTTCAAAAATTAGATTAAGCATTTTATCTATTTTAATTTTAAGCTCATTGCAAATTTGATAGCATGGGGAGAAATACTTCATGTAAGAAAAATGTATTTGTTTTTTGCATTTTAAGCTAGGAAGCAAAACTTTCTTCCTCTTTTAAAATAATTCTAAGGCTTCTGCTGATTTTGGTAAGCAACAAAATTCCGTTTCTGACTTGTCTTACTTACCTATCTTTAATGAATTAAGTTGATGAAGAATAATTGAAAATTCTTTAATTGTGCAATATTGGTTCATTACTACCAACTGATTCTGAATTAAAATGCTAACATTTCTTTTCAAATGATAAAAGCATTTTTAATCCATGCTAAATCCAGAAGGAAATGTTTACTGTTTCTTTCGTTAAAGTTTATACAGTTTGTGGTTTGTTGTTTGATTTAATTGATTGTAATTATATCAATGACACATTTATTTACAACCAGACTATTTTAACAAAGTTTAATTCAAAAGAAACATTTTTGAAGTTCACAAATCTTAAAAGTTGTACTACTTATGGTCCAATGAAGTGTTGACATCAAATTTTGCTTGAAAATAGTTGCTTTGGTAGCTTGAGATGTAAAAAATAGTCTCCTCAGAGCAATAATTAAGTTACTCTTTACATCTGGGCAGTTGGAAGCAGGGCTCTGGAGTCGGAGTAGGACTGATTTGGGGGTAACGGAGTCAGAGTCAGAGTCGTTCAAAAACATGCTGACTCTGACTCCGGATTTCTTTTTTTTCTTTAATTTTCACCAACTCTCCTTGCAATTTTTAAAAAACTGACTGCCATTTAATTTGATTAAATGTATAAAGGCCTACTAATGAGAAAATAACTGTCATTGTGGCAACCAGCTGGCTTGATTGTTTATCAAACTTTCTGTAACAACTACCTATGCCGCAGTTTCCTAGTTTGCTTATTTTTTAACTTCATTTAACTGATAGCAACTGTCAGGAAACAGTTTTGTTGCCTAACATTTTCTAAATGATCACTTTCGTATAAAAATAATAATATATTTTTTACCTCGATCTAAGTTATAAAATAGTAAAAGGAATTTATAGCTTGAGCAAGTTAGGAAACTTCTGATGGTGCTTGGTAAATTCAAGTAAGTGTTGGCACGAAAGAGCAAATCCAAAAGATCTGATAAAATATAAATGTTTTTTTTTTAATCTAAACGTTTTTTAAGAAACCTTGGTTACCACTAAAAAGTACAAAATAAAAACAGTACATGATTTATTGGATACAATACTCAATAATTGTAGTTTTAATCCTAAAATCTTCACATTAAGGTTAATTCTAAAGCTGCCAGTAAAATTAAAATTGAGCCAAGAAATGTAGGTAAAGTAAAAGCTATTCGTACAAAGCTGTATACCGCTGCATTTTATGTAAAATTTGCTCCAGACCTACATGTACATATTTAAATTTTAAAACAATGTACAATGTTTTCCTGTAACTTTAACATTTATTATTAGGAAAATTTTTCAGAATTAAAGTATTTCAATTTTTATAGACTCTGAACTTAAGTTGAGGTGTCACGCACCAGATGTGAGTCACCCGGGAGGGGGGGACTGCCCCCTCTCAAGACAAGTTTTTGACCTAGCAAAAAAGTTTTTTTTTTCTCTCAAGTTACAGCTTTGAAAAATTGAAAGCACAGGATTTGATCAACATCTAATTGTTAAACATTAAAGGGAAGCAAATTAATCCTTTTCATTTTTTTAAAAATAGGATTTTTAAATAATCTCACTTTAGAAATCCCAACTATTGGATAATTTAGTTTTCAAATTGAACTTCTAACGTCGTATGCATCTTAGGTTTACAATAAAGTACAATGCAAAAATGTCATAAAAAGGAGTTAATATTTCAATCTCTGTTTAGAGGTTTCCCCTCTTGCCATGAGGGGGGGATTTGAAAAAATAAATAAATAAATAAGCCAGAGTCAGAGTCAAATGTTTCATAATTCAGGAATCGGAGACGGCCATTTTTCGTCCGACTCGGCAGCCCTGGTTGGAAGCATTGGAACTGCTGTATATATATATATATATTTTTTTTTTCAGAAGTATAAATATATACACTAATGCTACTAAATTAATTTTTAATCATTGTATCTGGGAATGTAATTTGAACACGGAAAGATTCTTTGCTGAAGATCTGCAATATTGACATTTTTCTCCCCTTTTCTTCTATTTTACTTTATTTTTTCTTTACTGAAATTTTTGTTTTTGGTTTGTTTCATTTCCTGGTGATTTCTCTTTTCTTGCACAGTTCATGGTTATTGACATTGTCTTTTTTTTTTTTTTTTTTGTTTTTGTTTTAGCTTTGTGGCTTAATCTTGCTTATCTGGCCATTGGCTTTTGTCAAATGCCCTTTTCATCCAAAAGTTCTTTTTTTTTTTGGATTGTTAAAGATGTTCCTTCTAACGCTGAAACAAGTATTTGTAGTACTCTGCAATTTGTTCTATTTGACGTTATTTTTTATTTTTCTTAATATGTGAATCCTGATCAACTTAGTTTTACTTACAACTTTATTAATTCAAAGGAAAAAATTACATAAATCCTGGCATAGATGGGGTTTTAGATTGATAAAATTACTTGTAACTAATTGTTTTTATTTATTAAACATATTGATTTGAGAGTTGATCTTGAACTGATTTCACAACATAAAAAGTCAATTCAAAGGAAAATTTATAAATTTATTTTTATAAAATTTCTTATTTCACTTTTTAATTAACTTGATTGATGTGTGTAAATTATAGTTAAATAATTTTTTAGCATGATGAAATTGAATATGCTTATTAAAAAAAATGTCAATAATGACTGTATTTGGCAAGAATGTCAGTTTTTGATGTTTTTCAGTTTTCAACAAGCTTTGGACAATATGATATCAAAAAAAAAAAAGGTTTTTGACATTAAAAACCAAACTCTGAATTTTCCTACAAAGCACAAATGAGTTTCTCACCTGAGCAGGAGAAAAAAGTGCTTTCAACTTCAAGCGAAGATATCATTTTAGTTTCTATTTTTAAGGCTTGCAAATAAAAACTCAATTTGAAACCGATCAACTCCAGGATTTATCTTGTTAAAAATCCCAGGTGGAAAAAAAAATCCTAGTTTGAAAAAAAAAAAAAAAAAAAAAATCAGGATGGATAAATTGAAATACTTTCACTTTAATCCTACTTTTAGAAGAAAGAGTTTGACATTGAGGAAAATTAAAGCGGAAAGCTTAAAACTTCATTTACCAATTTTCTTTCGGACACACAAAAAGAAATTTAGTTTTGTCCATAGCAAGGGAAAACAAACATATAATCTGCATAAAATTCAAATGTTTTAAACCACTCCAGAAAAAATGAATATTTTCTTCAAACTTGCAAAAATAATAAATCCCAATTTTTCAAAATTTTCCAACTAGACTATAGTTTTGGGTGTTAAATGGTGAAAAGATAGAACAGGTGAAAGTTTACACTTTATAATAGCATTGTGTAGGTATAGAGTAATTCTTACGTCAAGGTTCAAAATATTTTTTTCAAAATGCTTTTAAGGTTCTTGATCGATATACAACCCATTTCAAGCTTTATGGATTTCAAGTCTAAATTAAATCAATATTCATAAAAGCAATTCCAAACTTAAACTTACTGGCATGAATTCTTGTCCAAACTTGATTGAAAAATTGCATTAAGTTCAGCAAAGCACTCAATAGGATTACAAATTTCAGGTTCAGCAAAAATATTACCTAGAAAAGAAGCTAGAGCTAAAAAAGGCATTAAATTAGATAGATGGAATTAGTGAATGGTACATTTTAATGAGAAAGTAAAAAATAAAACATAACACTTAGACAAAGTAGAATACATGTACAAAAGCAAATTAATTACAAGCGGTATAAGCGGTCAAAAAATTGAAGAGAGGGCTTTTGGTAGCCACTCAATTTTTTCACACGTATATATAGCAAGAGAGGGAGTCTAGATTTTGGTTTAGAGAGGGGGGTGTCATTATTAGCAAATGAGCAATCAAATTCAAAAAGTGCTATATAAGCGGAGAAAGAGAATTTACATGAACCAGCAGTCGTAAGTCTGTCCTCCCCCGGAGAATGTTTGAAATTGTAGTTCAAAAATTGCAGTTTACACGATCTCTGGTAATGTTTGGAAAAAGAGAGGTTCAGGGACTTACATGAACGGTTCAAGTTCATAGACTCCATCTTTGAAATGTCTTGAAAATTAAGTTTTCATCGATTTTAACAATAAGGGAGGAGGATCGGGGGTGCTCTCTAATTTTATGAAAATGAAAATGATGTGTCATAAATAAGCTCAGCTGTAGACTTGTCTTTGTTGAAGTTCAGGGAAGGGCAGGTGTTCGGGCGACCTTTCCTTGGAAAACATTTGAATTTGAGGTTCTAAAAACGCAATTACAGTCGGACCTTGTGAACACGAACTTGCTTAACGCAAAATTTTGCTTAGCGCAAAATAAATGCGATTCCCTGTCAGATAAAGCTACAAATTAGTGTTAAATCAATCGCTTAAAACAAAAAAATTCAGACGAAATCCTGCATAAGATTAAGACAATTTTATGGTATTGAAGAAAAAAGGGAAAAAAATTAAGAAAATCTTCATACTTTTACATGAAACTACTTTCGAAAGTCGCAAAAAAATTCCTCTCCTTGTGTAGGAAAATGGGAAAACCTTGTTGCTTCAAGAAAGTACGAACTTTAGCTGTAGACTATGCTTACAGTAAAAAAGCTTGGATGAATGGTGAAATCTTCACCAAGTGGCTGACAAAAATAGATTTTAAATTTTATCGTAAAAAAAACGTCTAGTTTTGGACACCTGTTCTGCCGGGTAGATAGGTTTATGGTCTAAAAACGATAGTGTTTTTTTTTACAAGTCAACACTGCAGGGAAAATCCAGTCTTGCGATGAAGGAAAAATCAGATACAGTGAAACCTGTATAAGTTGACCACTCGCGGTGTGGTCAACTTGAACAGGTGGTCAACTTACAGAGGTTAATTTATACGATAAGGGCTAGTTCCATGCCTGAAAAAAGGCAGTCAACTTCACAGGTTTTACTGTACTTCAAAATGCAGTCGTAGAGAAATGACCCAAACAGCCCTTGTCTGTTTTGAATTACTTGTGTTTCTTACTTAAACTATAAATTTTGATGCTTGGGTGTACATTTTTGTACAAAGGTACTTCGGTTCCTATATTTTCTGAGACACAAAAACAAAAACTTGTCTGCTTACACAAAATCCGGTTAACTTCGAAATTGGTTAACGCGAAATTCGGTTAACGCGAAATATTTTGGCGTCCTTGTCGAGTTTGTGTCAATGAGGTTTGACTGTATAGGTCATCTTTATAAAAGTTAGGAAAAAGGTTTAACTTCGGATCCTCTCACCCGGTTTGCTTTTCGAATTGAAGTTCCAAAAATTAAATTTAGGCGTTTTCATGATGTGTAGGGAGAGAGGATCGGGGCATTCCCAAGGAAATATTTCGAAACTTAAGTCCAAACTAGTTTGTCTCAAACCGAAGAAAAAAAGCGTTTTACAGAGATTAATTTTCCTAAAATCAGGAATTGTAATGTGATTCAATGGTTAACTCTATAAATATTATCAAATTGAAAATAGATTCCAAAATTGATTTTTTTCACCAAATTTTTTACCAACTTGGCGATATGATGCCAATATGGTGACCAAAATATTGGGAACATATTGCTGAATGTTCGCCAAATTATAACACCACTTGAATTTGTATTAACTTTTAAGACTCACTTTCCCCTAAAAAGGTGTAGTCCCTTTTTGGAACATCTTGAATGCAACCAAAAGGGGAGGTGTACAACTAGACGCCACTATGAGTCTGCGTACCAAATTTCAACTTTCAACGGCATACCGTTTTTGAGTTATGCGAGATACATACACACATACACTCATACAGACATCACAAGAAAACTCATGGTAATTAACTTGGTGATCGACAAAATGGATGTTTCGGACGTTTATATGTTCTTAGGTATATATGCAAGTGCAGTCAGGCCAAAAAAAACACTCAACATTAATTCGGCATGTGAGCGAAATGGAAATTTAGGCTAATATTTTAGTGATTTTTTTCTTTTTTTTGTGAATACAATATTTCCTTTGCTATGTAAAAGGAAATATAAACAGAATAACAGGTTTTCTTTGCTGACAAGGGGAAAGGTTCACACACTCACCCGGAATTTTTCAAATTTCCCTTTAATGTCCTAAAACGAAATTTTATACGATCTTTAATTATGTGAAAGAGGACAGTAGGCACTGCACAGGATTTCTTTTTAAATTAAAATTCTAAAAACCCATTTCTTGGCTATTTTTGATGAAGCTAGGGGACGAAGTGCCGTTCAAGGCTCTACAACTAAATATTTCCGAAGTTAAGTTCCTAAAAATGCAATTAAAGGACATCTTTCAGGATAAGGGTTGGAGTTTAGAGAATTTCTAACAGAAATGATTCGAAATTCAAGTTCCAAAAATGAAATTTTAGAGGACTTTAGAGAATGTTGGAAAGAGGTGAATCCCGGTACCCTTTCACGAAAATTGGTCGGGATTTAAGTCCCTAAGCCAAAATTTAAGATAATCTTAGAGGACATTGTATGAGGGGGATGAGCAGCCCCATAGTCCCTCTCCTGGATTCGCCACTGTGCTCAAGTATTGATGTTTCTATAAAATGATGCCATTTTCCCCCTATGCATTTTAATTTTCAAACTATGCAATGATATAGTTTTTAATTTAGTGATTATGTCGAGACCCCTTGAGATATACCTCACGACCCCCTTGGGGGTCATGAACCACAAGTTGGGTAACCCTGATACAATTCATATACACTTGCTTGAGGAGATGTCCCACATCAATTTTAGTTAAAACAACTAAAATATAGAGATTTAAGCCAAAGAGCTCCTCGAACCTATTTTTTTCCTTTTCAGTTGGTAAAGGTAATCTATAATTGAGCTATAGAAATTTAATTTCCTAATAATTTTGGGGTAAACGTTTTGGAACCTGCCCCTTGTAATATTGTCGAAGGTCATCTAAAATTGCCCTTTTCGGAACTTTAGTTCCGAAAAATTACCGGAGAAAAGTCACTGAACCTATTCCTGACGCTATTTAAAAAGATGCTTCGCATTTTTAAGACATTTTGAGGACTGCCTGGGGTAAGGCCTCCAAACTCCTCCTCTTGAAATGATCAAAAATTGTCTAAAATTGCTGTTTAGAAACTTAAATTACGAAAAAATTCCTTGAGGGAGATTCGAACCCAATTCCTTTCCTTAACGCCAGATCAGTCATTAATGTCATCCAATTTCGTTTTAAAACCTCAATTTGGAAAAGTTGCCTGTGACGCAAGGGTGTCCATTTGCAAAATTTTAAGGGGGGAGCTCATATATTTTCCCCATGGTTTAGCAAGATATTTTCCCCATAGAAACCGATTTCAGTACAGATTAGAGTTATTAAAATTTGACAATTTTAAAACTTATTCATTAATTGCTGGAGAAGAAATGTTTTTACATTTTTTGTAAAGAAAAAAGTATTAAAAAGGAAGTTCAAATTTCAAAGGGAGAGCTTGAGCCCCCATTTGCCTCCCCCCCCCTGTATGGGCATCCTTGCTGTGAAGGGTCCCTCAAAGGAGAGGTGATCACCCTCACCGCCCCTTCCTCGATCTGACAAACCTGGTCTGAGAGACGGAAATAGAAAACACTAAGTGTTGAATTTCCCAGATTAGGTGTAATCATCATTGGTAGCAGGGTTGTCAAGTTTCTGCCGAGGTGGTTAAAACCACTGGTAGAAACCGGTTAAAACCGGCATGGCAAAAACCACTTTCTGCCACTTTGCGGCAGAAACTGGCAAAAACTCACAAAATTAAAAATTAATTCTTGATATACAACAGAAAATGCATGGAAAAAATAATTAATTGTTAACCAAAGTACTGTAATTTTATTACAAAATTATCACAATTCAAAATCAAATGTTACATTGTTTGGACCCTGCAATTGCCTCTTAGAAAAGGTGGTTTCAGAAATCTAAACAGATTTTCAGTTTACTACTCACAAATGAGAAATTTTATAATATTCTTAAAACAGAAGAGCTTGCAGACAATGCATCAAGGAGCAAGCAATGTTCGTGAAACTTTCATCTGTTGTATAACTGGTCCACCATGTAGTAATTGGGGTTGTGGTAAATATTTGACTGGAAAAATAAGTTTTGCAAAGCTGTGACATTAGGTACAAAATTTAGGCAAGTAAAGTAAGTTCTGGCACTTTCTTCTTGAAGCACATGACATGATAATTTCAATCACAAACAATTTAGAGGAAGCATATAAGTGAGCAAATCACAATCAGTAATGCCTGTTTAATCCTGCATGTCACTCCTCTTTCCTAAGCACCCTTGTATGATTTTTTATCCTTCGTTAATTTAATCCAAATACAACAAGCCTATGCAATTGGAAAGTTCTCTTTCTCAACTAAATCAAGGGCACTAACATGGGATTTTATTTTTTTAAATGATGAAATGATGTTTATTTTTTTAGTTTATTTAAACAAATATCATTTACTAATTACTTGAGTTATTAAAGACTTTTTAAAGTTTTTTCCAGTTTCTGCTGGTTTTTACCGGTTATAACCAGTTTCTGCCACTGGCACAGCAAAAACTAGTTGCTGCCGGCAGAAAGCCAACCCTGATTGGTAGAGATAAAAACATTCGTATAACCTACAATAGACCAATGAAATCTCTTGCCAACTGATAGCACTTTGTTGAATCTGTCACAACCAGTGAATACCAGGGACGTGTAAAGAAATTTTGGGGCCGTCACAAATGACTTTTATGGGCATCATCTTGTTTATCCCTATGTCCCTACATACATTTCACCCCTCATTTAAAAAATCTTGGGCACCTTCAGGCTTGGAACTGGGCCAACAGGTGTTCCCGTTTTTGTACATGCCCGCTGCTCATGTTATCACATCATAGCAACAGTAAAATATCTAATCCCAGAAATAACACTAAGATATTTTATTGTTGCTCTGAGGTGACGATGTATCAGCACCACAAAGCATGACCCATGCATTTATGGGAGGCCCCTTCAATTTTCGTTCATAGATGCACAAATTATAAGTTTTTAACGCTTTTTTTCGTCCGGGACCCTAATTTCCCTGGCCTGTTCTGTTTCCTCAATGTGGGAGCCAAGGTTCCAAGAGCTCTAAAAACTAGAGAGAAAGTTGATGAGAGAAAAGCATTCGCATGTGTGGACTTCAGCTATTTACTTTGGTCCCTGCTCAGGATGGAAAAAAAAAACTGTTTAAAAATGCTTTTATAACATATAGTTAACAAATTACATGTTTTTTTTCATTGTTATTATTATAATGTTAAGTGTGAATTTAAATGCATTAAGTTCAATAAAAAAATTGCTGAAAGTAGCTCACTCGGTGGTTGGTCCAGTCAGTGTTCCCCGACTAGCCAAATTTTCCAGCCTGCCCTTGTTTCTATCTATGGCAGGAGCGGATTCAGAATTTTTTGTAAGGGGACTGAAGTCCCAATGGCCAACGTTATACCTCAAACATAAAAAAGTTATCAGTTAAGCAAGGGCATGTGGCCCCCCCCCCCCCCCAAGGAGGATGACTTAACACCTTATGTGCTAAGGAACTACCTCACCCTCCACCCCCCCCTCCCCAAATGGCATCAGAAACCTTCCAAATTACCCCTTTTGCCCTCACCTAAATATTTTAATGATGCAATCTGTTCCATGAATCATATTACCTCAAATTTTCATCAAAAGTCATGTTTCTCTTCTACAAACAAGTTCACCACCTTACCGTATAAGCTTTTAAAACATTGTTCTTTTGAAAATGAACAAAAAGTTCAAAATAGCAATATCCCAGTGAACGAGAATTGTCAGTTCTTTGAAGTGTGACACGCTGAGAAAAAATACCTTGCAGAATCAAACAGTAAGAATAGTTTTTAAAAAAAATATTGATTCCGTACATCGGATCTAAAAATTTAAGTTAAATAATAATCATAATAAAATGCATGCCACAGGGAAGTCAGCTGACCCTTTGACCCTCACCTAAATCCGCCCTTGTTACCTGGGAACACCCCTCTTTCTGGTTTCTTTAATCCGCAATACAAGGGCAGCATCCACTTCAATAAGGCTTGTATTTTGCTTACACACTACTACTATATATAAGCTTCAATACCGAAACGTAAGTTTTGAACTTTTAACTGATTTCCATTTCTATTAGTGATGCTAAAGGCTTAAAAAACCTTCCATGAAACCAATATGTAGTAGCCAATAACGAAATCGACTGCTATTCCCTTCCGAAAAATTTCTCGCTGTGAGCGAGGAATTCGGTGTCTCACGGGTTTTGCTGACATTTCACATCCCCCTCTCCCCATGTTTTTCAATTTTGATCATACCTTTTGTATACATTTAAGGGGGGAGAAAATTTGAAATGTCGGCGAAACAGGGGATAAGCTAAGAATTTGCAGTAGCAATAAAATTTGTTACTTGTGAATAACTGGCATTATAGTCATTTCAAATGAGTCGAATTGTGCTTGCTGTAGTAGTCGTCATGTACTTTTCAAAGGGGTCATTCCATATCAAATCAACCAATAAAAAATAAATTTTGAAGGTCAATGTTTTGGATTGTTATGATTTTTTGTCTGTTTATTATACTTACCTCCAGGATGAAAAAACTGAAGTTTCAAATTTTTTGAACAATTCTTTGCAAAGTTATGCATTTTTTAAATTTTGGAGGAATCCGAAATTTTGCATTGATTAAAATCTTAAGAGGATTATTATTAGAGTACTATTTGACTTAGAAGTCTACAATTGGTGCTGTTTTGTTCAGTCTTTTATAAGGTTTTCAAAAATATATAACAAAGATCAGTTGCTAAAAAAAATTTTTTTTTTAATATTTTTAATAAAAAAGTTTTTTTTAACCCTTTCAAGGGCAGCGTCCCCGCCTTGAGAACGCATATTTGACAATTTTTTTCCAAATATATATAGCTCTCTGCAAAAAAACTATCGATTTGTTAAAGAACCCTTATAGTTGCTTTTTCACTCAATAGATGTCAGCACCATTGAAGTCTTTTTTCCTTCTCTGAGAGAGGTTTGAAATGTGCGAATTTTTAGGGTCAGAGGATTTTTTTTTTTTTCAGTAGTAAGACCCAGAGTTAAAAAATATTAGTCACAAATTTTATTTTTATAGGCTCCTAAGACTTCATAAATGTCTTTACCAAATTTTAATAGTGCAAAAACATTGAGAAATATACATTTATTTTATACGTCCTCACTGTGAAGACATTGCCCCGGTTCAGTATGTCATTTCTCATCAGTCAATAGATGGCAGCACTAGTTCCCTTAGATTTCTCTTTAGCTTTATAATTATAAATATTGCATATAGATACATGCATATTATTCTGCTTTTAACTTTATCTTCACTGATTGCGTGCAATTTTATTTATATATGCGATCTATTACAACCGTATTATATTCAAGTATCTGTTTATAATATTATATATATATATATATAATATTATATATAAAATGGAACCAAATTATAAGAATACAATTGTTTTCGAAAATGCTAAATTATTTTTGCGTTTGTATTTATGTATATATCAATTATTTCCATCGTATTGCATTAGAATATGTGTTTATCATAAGATTAAAAGTCAATAAATCAGTAAAAATGTAAATATCATAGTTGAATTAGTGCCTGTAAGAGCGCTTTTCCTATGCACAGCGTTTTGTGCTTTCTCTGTTCCAGACGGGCAGCGTCCTCGTCTTGAGAACGTATGGTTCCAATATTAAAAAAAAATCTAATTTTTTTTTCCAATGAAAATCAGTTCAATGATGCTAAAACATTATGAAAAGTGAGTTTTTTTGTAGATTTTAATTTTTTTTCAAGTACTGCCCCTCAAAGGGTTAATTTGTAAAAATTCAAAATCGAAATTTTTAATTTTCTTGAAAAAAATATATGTTACTTAGCTATTTGTTAGCAACATTTGTTCAAAATTTTAAGATGGCATTCTTTTGGTATCATGCAGAAAAAAATTTTTTCCTCTTTCAACAGTGCTTTAATGGGTCATTCCATGTCAAAACCACCAATAAAAAATAAATTTTTAAGGCCAATGTTTAGAATGTAATGATTTTTTATCTGTGTATGATACACATCTCCATGATGACAAATCTGAAGTTTCAAATTTTTTCAACAATTCTTTCCAAAGTTATAAATTTTTTTAACTCTGGAAGCATCATAAATTTTACATCGTTTAGTAATCTTTAAAAGGCTATTATCAAAGACCTAATTGATTTAAAAGGTTAAAACTTGTGCTGTTTTAATTTCCTGATGGCATTTTTGTGGTATCATGGAGAAAAAAAAAATTTCTCTTTCAAACAGTTGCTTTAATTTTATTTGTAAAAAAAACATTTGGGCTCTCCTCTGATATGCCCCCCTCTTGGCGAGATTTTAATTTTTCGCTCGATACGAAAATCGCCAATAAGGCGATAACTTGACAACTCTGGTTTTGCAACTTGAACGCTGGAAAGTAGTTTCTCGAAGTTTGTCTTTTTGCACGTGTATGTGTGATAGGAGGTAGGTGCTCATATGTTTCGCTCTTAGGGAGATTTTAAGTTGAATACTCTAAAATAAAGTTTCAATTCAAACTTTATTTTAGAGTATTCTTTTTCTTGTTGTTTTTTAATGTTAATTTAGTTGAATTTTCTATTTTAATTATGAGTTCGGTTTGTGATGTTGTCCAAATGTATCAATTGAAATTTTTGAATGAATCTTCTTTTTCTTTTTCGTCAGGTCGTCCAACGTTTGGACGTACCGGAGTCCTAAATAGATTTTTTATATTTAAACTAATTGAAAATAAAGAGGTTTTTTTAGAATTTTTAAGGGAAATTGGTTTACTTAAGAATGAAATGTTATGTTCTAGATGTAATTCTGTTATGAAAATTAAAAAAACTAAAAAATGTTCAGATGGGTTAATTTTTTTTTTGTAGAAAGGTTATTGGGGGTGTTGTTTGTGGAAAAGAAGCAACGATCAGGAGTGGGTCATGGTTTAGTTCTAGCAAGTTGAAAATAGAGGAGATTTTTTTGATAACATATGAGATTTTAATTGGGACCAAAACTGCTGATATTGAAAGTCAATATTTTTTTTCATCACAAACTTTAGCCGATTGGCGAAATTATATTAATGAAGAAATATTAAATTACATTGAATTAAAATCCGAACAAATATTCCTAAGAGCGGAACATATGTGCACTGCCTCACGTGAGGAAGTAAAAGAAAAGTAAAAAAGGTAAGTGAATATATTTTGAATTATTGTGTTTTTAGTGTGTTTCTGGTAGTTTGTATTTTGGTCTGGTTGGCATTTTTGTAGCACAAAAATGGTGTTAATTTCACATAAAATCTGTGACTTTATTGTATACTGAACGGAGGAGATCTGTGACTTATATCCGACTGTGATGTATATTAAAAGTCGGAGGGATAACGGACCGAGGTCCTGGCGAGCCCGAGGTCTCATAGTACTTTCGTAATGAGACCGAGGCAGGGCCGGCGTCTCATTACGAAAGTACTATGAGACCGAGGGCTCGTATCCCGGAGAAACAACGAAAAAAAATTAATGCATTAATTTCATTAAATAATTAATGACATAATTTGAATTTTTCCTGTTGGCGCTAAAAAAGCATCGCTAAGAACGATGTATGACATATGACGTCATACATAGTTTTCTTGGCGACGCTTTTTTGGCGCCAACAGGAAAAAGTCGCCAAGAGGGGGGTATATCAGATTTGTTCCAACATTTGCTCTAATGAAAAGTAGTTAAAGTTTAAACCGGTACTATTGCATAGAAAAACAAGTACTTGGCAGTATTGCAAGCACATTAACAGGTTCAAACAATTTTTTAGGTGAAAAAAATATTTATTATTGAATAAAAAATCTAAATTTTATTTAAATTTGAAAACTTCAATTTAAAAGTTATTGAAGCTTTTTCAGCCATATTTTAAAAGCAAATTTAAGTTTTATTTATATATAAATTAATTGCTACAGTATAAAATTTAATATTTTTTTAAGCCCATTAAGAAGCAGTTTGAGATGTGGCTAACTCACTTTGCTACACTATAGAACTCAATTTGTAAGTCCTAGTATAGATATACTTTCTTCTTATGTAAGATTTCAGTTGCTTTTGCCATCTCCTCTTTCGAGACTTGGTATGTTCTCCTTGTAGCAGTGACAGGATGTAATTTGCACAGAACAAAATTTTTAGGAATGGTCAAAATGTCTGCTTTTCTTGGATAAATGACTGATGATGATGGTTCTCTAGGATGAAGGAAAGAAACCTGGATTTCTTCTTCTACATGATCTTTTGAACTACATATCCTATTCACCATTTGCTGTCATAAGTACAAGCAATATAGCCCACAATTTCTTCAAACTGTACATCCCCATTATGAGGGCTCATGAACTCTGGATCCTCTGTACTAGAGCCTGGTTTTGGATCTTTGCTGAACTCACTCATAATATCATCAGTTTCAGGAACTGAAGAATGTTTTTGCTTACTTAATTGTATGCGACAAGCAGTACAAATTTTCATTCCTTCTTCAACGCCATATGTTAGTGTTGTCACCCACAAGCTTGCAGTTCTTAGATCTTTTTTCACCGAATGTCCCTGATTGCAGCAAAATATGCTCCACTGTTTATCCATTTTCAACTGAAAGTTGGCTCTTAACAACAAAAATATGCATAAATTTAACATTAAAATAACAATAAAAATTGGAAAAAAAATTCTCAAAGAAAGCAAGCAGTAAAATTTAGAATGTGCACTGTCCAAGAACATACAAAGTACTGAAGATTTCAATGCCTCTGTAGTGGGAGAAAGCAGACGGGTTTCATGTTACACCAGGAGAAAGCCTAAGGGTTCATTACAGCAGGCAGCTGATGAGTGAGAGTGGCTACTTAGGGCATGAGTAGCAGGGATGTAGGTGCTGAAGCATGACTCATGATGGTCAAGCCCTTCTACTGTATCAACCCATGAACATAGGATTGAAAAAAATGTTGATTGGAGACCTTTGCTTTACTGAATTATTTCAACACTTTCGATTACGGACCATTTGCCATCGATAAGTAGACTAATATATTTTCAGTTAATAAATTTTAATTCTTGGCTATTTAAAAAAACCTGCATACATATATATATATATATATATATATATATATATATATATATATATATATATATATATATATATATATATATATATTTCTGTATAAATAAACATCTGTACATATATATAGGAATCAAGCCAAGGGTGCCAATAAAAGCTCCTCAAATACTGTACAGCCCCCCCCCCCCCCCCACAGGAATGAAACCTCTTTACAGAGAAAAATGCCCCTTAAACATCCCTTTAAAAATCTTAATTGCAGTCTTTGGCATCCCTCCACCCCCTTTGGATCATCCAGCTGATCAAGCAGAATGAATTGTTACATGAATAAAGATGTTGAAAGAGGAAATATTTTTTTTCTTATGATACCACAATAATGCCATCATGAAATTTTGCATAAATGTTGCTAAAGTAAGACTTAATAACATAATTTTTTTTCAAAAAAATTAAAAATTTCGATTTTGAGTTTTTTTTAAATTAAAAAATTTTTTTTTCAAAAAAATGTTAAAAAAAAGAAAAAGGTAGAACTAGGTCATGTCATATATTTTATAAAACCTTATTAAATACAGAACAAAACACTACCAGTTTTAACTCTTTGAGTCAAATAGTTTTTTAATTACGGCCGTTTAAAGAAAACGTGTCAGGAAAAATTTTCAACTTCGTCAAAACTTTAAAATATTATAACTCGAAAACAAATGAGTGAAAAAATCCAAAACTTTGTATATTTTCTCTGTTGTGGTAATACTCCATTGGAACAAAAAATGAGCAAAATCTAAAGACATGACGTTTTGACCATTGGTTGATTTGATATGGAATTACCCAAAGCATAAATGTAGAAAGTGCTTCAAAAAATCGAAAAATGCAGACCGAAGAAAATAGACGTTTTTAAAAAGGCAAATTTTTTGTTTTTTTTCCACCAAGGCACATATTTGATGCGTCCTTTTTTTTTTTTTTTTTAGTCGTTTTTACTCTACAAAAGAAAACCCGGGAAAAGATATCACGAGGCTGAATGTTTTCTTTTGGATAGGTTATGAATAGGGGACTTCCCTTAAACATATGCCGTATGTAGCTTCATTTCTTTGGAAGAAAACAAAATTGGACCAAAGAATTTGCGTGCACCCATTGCAATAAAAAAAACTATTTTACAATTAAGATTTCGATTCATATATGATACAAAATTCTTACAAAAATGTAGAACAATGATGATTACAAAGTATTATGTACGTACCCAAGAGAACTAGAATTGTCCACACAGAAAGAAGCATCATTTGAAATCATAAATAAAGTGATTTTGTAAGATATATTTAAGCGGAATTTTAGCGATTCTATTAATTTAATTACATGACATCCGCTTAATCGAATCCTCGCCGATTGTTTTGCTCATCTTCCGGCTCTGCAGAAAAAAGAAAAAATCAACAATGTGGGTTTTAACTACAGTGACGGTTCTGGTTACAATAATCTTAATTTTAAAATTAATTCTTCTTTTAAATGTTATATATTATTTATTAAATTTGAGACAAACTTATTCATTTATTAACAATCTCTTTATAATAAAGAGTTTGAAAAATATGGTCACGTGATCGTAGCTAGTTTTCAATTATCTTGGCGCCGCAGCCATTCCAAAAGTTGTATTAAAATGTAAACATTCCGCCGAACCGAAAATACTTGTGCATAATTTTACTAGGATGTTTACAAGTGAGAGAGACCGAAATGATTTCGAAAACTGTCATGCAATATCAAAAAAAATTATACTGCTTTTTTTTTTGCAGTACTGTTGTAGTCCAAATGCTAACTGATTTTGGAAATCAACAGCCCTGAGTATACGAAATTACTATATTCTATTTTCAGTGATATTAATCCTTTTTAAGACAGATTCCCCACTGCAGGATTTAATTTCTAACGAAAGAAGTGCAGGAGCCAAAGCCCTATAGTCCTTACAACTTATTTAAATACGTAAATAATCTGAACTCTCTCCCAAATGGAAAATCACATTGAAAGGAAAAGAATGTAGCAGCTGAGTTCCCATAACCTACACAAATTAAGCCCTGCCCACCTTAACATTATCTCAGGCAATCAGGACCAGAGTAGATTGACACATTTGGAAAGGAGTCGCTTTGTCTAATTTTTTCATGTTCAGCTGTAGATCCTTTTTCAAGCTCTTTCGCAGTTACGACACGGTCAGGCCCATCATTTAGGGAACTCAGGAAGGGATAATTCCCCTTCTACACATTGCTTTATTCTAAAATCAGTGACTACAGGCTTCCTCAGCTCTGGCAGAGTTGTGGGTAGAGAAGGAAAATTATCAACTCGGACTCCGTTACCCCAAAATCAGTTCGAATCAGCCTCTGCATTCATGGTATAATTTGCATCAAATACATACGCTTTGACCCCTCCCGAAAAAAGTAGAAATGACAGGCCTGGACTGGAAAATCCACACTACCTGGAACATGCTCTTGTTCCATGCCTCAGTTTTTGCTTGAAAATCAATTCCAAGTTATAGAACAGCATAAGTGCTTGCTGTCATTAGTCTTTCGTGCTAATTTATTCATATAACAAAACTTTAAAAGTATTGCATTCCTTGGTCTGCAAGCAGGTACACATAATTTTAAAACACTGCTATAATTGATTAGCTTACTGTCTGACCACGGATTGTATGGGAAGACAAACATCCGTTTTACAGCCGGAAATGGACGAATCTATTATTTTTTACCGATGTCAGCTTTTGCAGAAGCAGTCTCATTCAAATGAGTGGAATACTCGCATCAAATTTTTACTTTCCCCCCTTATTCACATAGATTCATCTTATCTGGACGTTTGAAAATTCCATGCAATCGGTGGTTGGACAGTATCTTAACATCTGGTATTCATTTTTGATATCACTACAGGCCAAGAATAATAAAAGTTCTGAAAAAGCCTTCTTTTCCCGATTAAATATGACAGATTTTCCATTTTTTAAATAAATTTTGAAAGAAATTATCTACAAGTGCTCGATATTTTTTTAATGCTGCAAAACTTAAGTTTAAATTATGCAAGCAATTTTTTAATGAAATCTCATTCTGATAACTAGACATTAAAATTCAAATATTTAGTTAGCACCTTGTGGTCAGTCAACCCTTTTAATTTAGAAGCAAATTTTATTACAAGTATTTTATCCTAGCCGTTTATTCTTATAATGTCTTAAAATTAGAAAATCACTCTTCATGGTATGATGGGTGCAAATTCCTTCTTTGTTAGAAAGATTTTCCATGAGATTTGACATTGATTGAAGAAAAAAATATAAATTCCCATAATTTATTCATTCAGACTTTGGAATCAAATAAAAATACTATAAGTCACTTTCTTGAACCCCTCCTCCCCTCCCCCATCACTCAATTTTTTATTGACCTATTCTTGTTTCTCCCCCACCCCCCTCGCTCAACGCATTACATCATTTGTGGACAGCACCTAACTGTATGAGCTGTTCATATAAATTTAATATTACGTGTACAGATGCAAACTGGTCCTAATAACTATATCTTTACGACCAAATTCTAATTACCCATTTTCTGTTTAATGGATAAACCTCGTATCTCTACATAGTATAAAATGAAGTCCCCAAAAAGCGTCTGTGTTTGAACTCGCAAAACTCGAGAACTATCTGGCCGATTGCGCTGAAATTTGCAGTTTGTTCCTTTAAGTCCTGAGAAGTTTTGCAGACCAGTTCGAATAAAATTTGATGAATAGTTCTTTTTTTATTCCAGTTTACGTCCAATTTTCACATAAATTCTCAAATATGGGGGTGAAAAATGACTTGCACATATTAATATAACATATCGTTAGAAAGGGTAGAATTTTCCGCGTTCTACGCAATTTCTTTCAATGCTCTAACCTTATTACGGCGAGAGTTATTTGCGTTTTTTGCTCGAATTTTTTAGGCTTAGCTGAAATTTAGGCACTATTTTCTTCATTAAATAAAACAATAAAAAGTGAAGGAATTGTCCCACACCTTTCTTTTTGACGCCATTAGAAGAAGCGACCTTTTTTACTCCAGATCTAACTCCACCTATCAGGGCCGGATTTAGCTTTTAAACCGCTCCGTGCAAGAGGGAAAAATTGCGCCCCTTTTGAACTGCATGTATAAAGACCCCCCCCCCCCCCAACATATAAGTAAATACATGCTCTTTTTTACATTTTTTGGCAACCGCAAAAATTTTGTCAAAGTAACTTGGCAATTAATGTAAATATTAGTAATAATTTTCCAATCAGTTAACATTTGATTCTGGTGATTTCCAATTCTCCATCATAAGACAGTGGTCTGAGAGAGAGCGGATCTAACGTCTGATTTAATAAGTGGGAGTCCTTAAGAGAATATGAGCATACAAATAAGGGGACTTGTGTTATATATGTGGAATCTGGAATTAGTAGAATTATGCTTATGTGTTGCATGCATATTACTAATCGTTTTTCCATGTGCAAATAAATAAATAAAATAGTTAGCATTTTGTGATCTTGAAATCAGATTATGTTTTTTGCAATTACGAATTGCGATAGGATCCTAGTCGTTGGGTTTCTTGTTTCTACTAATGGCTCTTATCGCATCTATAATTTAGGGTTGCCATTGGCGACTAAAAAGGCGACTTTTGCGACTATTTCTTACCTTAGGCGACTATGGCGACTTTTTTGGCAAAAAACAGGCGATAAACGACTATTTTTAAAAAAACGGCGACTTTTTGCAATAAAAAGCGACTATTTTTTCATCTTTTATGAAATTCACTGAAAAAGAAATAGGAAGAACGATTTTGAGCCAATCAGTTGCATTCCAACACACTATGGAGATTGCATCATACAGTTTTCAGCCAATAGCATTTCGCCGCGCGGCGAACGTGTCGATCTACTGAGGTCGAATTCAAATGCAAAATTTTCGTTTTTTGTAATAAAATTGCATTATTAATAATGATCTCCAGTGCTTTGACTTAAGTTATCCTAATATGTACGGCAAAAAACTAAAATCGTTCTTGTTTGTTAACATTCTAGCGTTGAACACGTACTTCGCCGAAAATTGCATGCCGTGTTCGAAATTGAAATCTTTTAGCATCCGGTTAGTGTTTGAACTATTTTAAAAGGTCTTAGATATTTTAAATTATGCAATCTTAGGGAAATTTATTTTGGTTTTTATTTCAATAATTTCTTTTTTTTTTTTTACTTTGCTCTTAAGTTGTTATTAATTACGTATTTTCGTAAAAATACGAAAATTAAAACTAGCAAACTTCCTTACTTTTAAATTTATGTCAAAAATAAATATTTTCAAAGCTACTTGAACTGAATTTTCCTGTTTTTAAGTTCACATAGAAATGAAAATATAGAGAACAAACACTCAAGCGTTGAACACGTGCTTCGCCGAAAATGTCTTGCCGCGCTCGAAATTTTAATCTTTTAGCATACAGTTAGTGTTTTAATATTTTTAAATGGTCTTAGATGTTTTAACTTATGCCATCTTAAAGCAATTTATTTTGATTTTTATTTCAATAATTTCCTATTTTTTTAAAGCTTTGTTCTTAAGTTGTTATTAGTTACGTATTTTCGGACAAAAACCAAATATCAAACTAGCAAACTTGTTTATCTTCAAATTTATTCCCAAAATAAATATTTTGAAAGCTACTCTAATTTAATTTTCTTGTTTTTTGAAGTTCACATAGAAATGAACGTAACTAAAAATTGAACTCTAGGAGAAATTCATATGAAAATGAAAATTTGACTCCTTTTAGCTGGAAACTGCTTCAAGTGATCACTAATAGCACTAAAATATAAAATATAAAAAAATGAAATGAAAATTGATTCAAAAATTAACAACTCATAAATTTACTTGAATGTTCATGTATTGGTTTGCAATAATTAAGTTTAGCTTATTAGGTAATTTAAAATATGTTTTCACATGTAGAAGTCTGATAACATTACATCAGCATCTGCTAAAACAAAAAACCTGTCACTACAGGAACATAAACTGGGTCCTTGCCCTAAAAGTTGGCTAAGAAGTAGAACTGGCCCTGCCATTATTTAAGAATTTTTTAAGATGTTTTGCCTGACGTTGTCATGGTGCCATGTTCACATGTGCCCCCCCTCCCCTATACTAGTTTGTTGTTTACTTGGCTTATTTCAGAAACCATTTTACCTATTACATTAATTACTTTCCCTATACAGCTATTGCTTAATTATTACATTTAAATAGTAGTATGAAAAAACTGTCTCATTTTAGTTCACAGTTCTTAATTTTTAAAAACGACTAGACTTTGAAATACACAAATCGACGATCAGCATTGAAAAAAAAAAATCAACATTTAAATGTATTGACAATTTAAAATGCATGGGAAAGTGTCAATACTGTCTCCCAACTTAAATACTTTGAAGACTCATGAATATGTTTTACAAGTTCAAACTCAATTTATAATTCCTTTGTCTTGACTTTAAATAAAATGATCTTCATTAAATTCTATTATTAGTAGTACCATTAAAAAATGCTGAATGAGCCAAGTTAATCTTGAAAAAAAATATTATGTTTGGGAAAATAAGTTTTTATTTTCTTGTAGTTACTATAGGTAGTCATCTTTTGATTGTGTGACACAATGTATTTTTTGAATTTGTAAGTATTTAAAAAAAATTTAAATACCAACTTCATTACTATTCTGAGAGTTGCTTTTTTGAAGTAGTAGTTCCAGTAAAAAATATTGAATGATGTTAAAACACATATTAGATCTGAGAAATTAAGTTTTAATTTTTTTCTTTTTTTGCATTTACTATAAATAGCTATGTTTTAAGATTTTCTGTTGTGTGATTTTGTTACACTAAGTATTTTTTGAGTTAGTAAATAGTTAAAAGAAATTGAAAAAAGCAACTAAATGGGTGAAAAATGCAACTTAATCATTGTGCTGAGGAGACTATTTAGGCGACTTTTTTTTACAAATTAGGCTACTAAAGCAACTATTTTGAAGCAAAATTTGGATGGCAACCCTATAATTGGAATTCAAGACTTTAAATTTCAAATGAATACCAGGGCTGGTTGTTATGTGCTGAATGCTGTGTGCTGGATACTTTTTTCGCGAAAAGAATATTGTGTAAAGACGATAAGGTCTTTTATAAATACAGTGAAGCATCTTTTATCGTTTTTGAAGTAACTGCATGAAAAAAGCGTACAAGTGAAAAAACGTATAATAGGCATAGGTTAATGTGCATTAGACTGTGCAGGGACCAATTTAAAAAACGTATAATTGATAAAAACGTATGAAAGAGAAACGTATAAACGGTGTTTCACTAATTCGATTCCGAGGCACGTAGGCGCCAGCATTATAATAGAAAAATAAAATCAAAGGACGGACGTTGTTCAACGGTCAAGTGAAAACAATAAGTAATACGTGATTGCTCAAAAAAAAAAAAAAAGAGCAATGTGAACATTGCGTCATGGGTAAATTTTGTGCATAAATAGGGGGTCCAGGGGTTACACCCTGGAAAGTTTTCTAAATAGTAGCTTTAGAACCGCTATTTTAGACAACCTTTAATGATATAAGGAAGAGAAGGAATGTTAAGGGGACCTTACTTTGAAATTTTTCGAAGTTAAAGGCTCAAAGCAAAATTTTAAACGATTCGAAATTTTAATTCTGTAAACAAAATTTGAAAAAGGGAGGGGAAGAAGGGGTTATCGAAGCGTCTAGAGAGGAAAATTTTCCAAAAAAAAAACTGCAGTTGTTACAATCTTTGTCTTTTTTTAGCATACTTTCCTAGTAAAAGTCAGAGAAAGAAGAAAAAAAGCATGAGAAGGCTTAATGCATCTTAAAAATATCCCGAAAAACAAAAAAAAGTCAGAAATAAATAAAATAGTTAGATAAATATTGAAAAATTAAAATATTGACAAATTAAAAATTGGAAAGTAGGGTATTGAGATGGGGGAAATTGTCTGTCTGTCTGTCCCCCCCTAATAACTTTTGAATGAATAGTCCGATTCGAACAAATGTTTTTTTGTTAGAAGGATCTCGGCGAGGACATCTCATTCCTATGATTCATTTTTTGATTTGAACAATTTTTAGTTCAATTTTGAACAGCTCAAAAAAACTTAACATTAGCGCCTACGGGGAAATTCAAATCAAAAATAAATCTTGAACTTAGAGGCGAAGTGGCTCCAAACAAACTTTGTAGGTAAAAGCTTTTGATGAAAAACATGTATCGAAAATATCTTTTTGATTTGAACAAGTTTTCGTTCAATTTTGAACAATCAAATCTCTTAACATTAGCGCCTAAGGGGAAACTGAAAGTAAATATAGATTCCGAACTTAAAGGCGGATTTACTTCAAACTAACTTTGTTGGAAATAGCTCTTGCCGACCTACTCCCGACTCTGATAATTTTGGCGCTCCTGACTCCGACTCCTGTGCCCGAAAATTACTCGGACTCCGACTTCCCGACTTTGAATCTGACTTCGTAGCTTTGGCAAAAATTTATGCACGGAGGAAAAATGGCTGACTCCGACTCTTGGATATTCGACTCTGACTCTAACTCCTGTATCAAATAATAAGTCCTACTCCGTCTCTGCAAATATTGGCAGACTTGCCGACTTTTTGGGGAAATGACCGATTTCAACTCCGAGTCTTTGAATTTAAAACTTTCGGCTCTTGAATCTAACTTTTGTCCCAAAATCAGATGGACTCCTTTTTTTTTGATGGAAAAAATGTGTGTTGATCTTTGATGGTGGAGAGGGAAGGTTCGGAAGAGCTTCCGCGAAAATTTTTCAAAATGGAAATCATAACTATGCAAATTATAAGCAATCTTTGATGACATTAGGAGAAGGGGTAAGATTCGAGGAGACTTCCTCGGAAATTTTTCCAAATTAAAGTTTGGAAAACAACTGTAGACAATCTTCGATGATGTTATAGGGAGCAGGTTTCAGGATTCTATGGGTTTTAGCGGGTTTTCCCTAACCCTAGGAACTCTTTCGAAATTAGTCTTAAAAACGCAAATATTAAAATTTTTAATTTTCACCCTTACCTTACATTTTAACATTTTAACATGTTTGAATTCAAACGCTTACAGCCCCAGTAGAATATTTCATTGTTTTGGACGGAGGTGTTTCTATTTATTTATTATTTTATTTTTGACTTTTGTGTGATAACTATGGTCATTTTTTCTACTTTGTTTTATTTTAGATATCGTGCCTCATTAATCTCCTGCAGAATCTTTGTTTTAACCTTCGTTTTTTCCCTTCAACAACCTCTGGTGCGACTTTTCATTACAATCGTTTAAATCTCATTTCTCTCTCTCTACTTGGACTTTTCATCTGTTTGAACTATATTTCGGGGGCACATACATTTTTCAGCATTTAGCTGTGAGATTTTCATAGTAAGAAAAAAAACGAAAGTAAGAAAAACAGAAACAGAAAAACGATATCTTGTTTATTTATAAATTTATAAATTTTTTGTCTAAAGCTTGCCATGAGTTTCTTAATTGCACCGAATACTGTAAAAGCACTTATTTTCACGAGGCTTTAATTTTTGCAACCCCGTCATAATCGAAAATTTTAAACCTGTCGAAATATCGTTTTACGTCGGATTTTTCAATTTTCGCTTCTGTTTATAAAAAAAATCGCGAAATTTTCAGCACGCAAAATTACCATTATCTTCATTTTCGTGGAAATTACGGCTCGCAAAAGTTAGTCCTATTACTGTAAGCTTTTTTTCCCCTCCTATTTAAAGATGTTTGAAGCGTTCATTTCAGTGGCTTTTAGTTGGTTTTTCTTATTAGTACAGATGTTCTCTGATATGTTACTAAATATATGTATATATTTTTTAATTTGCATTTTTTTCTCAAATTTTACTGAAAAAAAAATTGGTCATTTTCGTTATTTTTTTTTTTTTAATTTTTAAATCCGCGAAGGATTTTCTTTAGTTTCATAACTAAAATCAAATTGGTTGCTCGCTTTCTGAAAAACTGGGATGTTTTCCCCGCTCCTCTCCTGTGGTGACTATGGGCACCCCGATGGGGGTCACTCTGATCTCTCAAAAATATCATAATTCGGCAAATTTTTCCTGACGATTTTGCAAATTTGAAGACATAATTCAAATATTTAAATGCCTGAATGTAACTATTTACTGGTGATTTACTTATGAGGTGTAAGTACATGTATCATATCCGCATTTTATCATCCTGCAAAGTTTGAATTTTCGTTCGACAGAGAATTTCTCTCCTCCCAAAAATTTAAGTTCGTAGCGCCCCTGCTGGTGTTGATCCTCTACTGATGATTCTCCTTCATTTAAAATGATTTTAAAGTCTCTGTAATTAGGTAACATTCGACAAGAACTAACACATTTTACTTTAAACTTGGGCAGACTACGATTACAGACTAGATAAAGGATATCGCGATGCGCCATCTTCATTTGTAGATGGTACCAGTATTTTTTCCAGAGAACTTAGTTTTTTTTTTTTTTTTTTCAGCCACTCAATTGCAAATATTTTTCTTATTTTGATTTGGCAACTTTGCGCCCCTCAAATTTTTTACTCCGTGCTGGGGCACGGACTGACGGAGTATTAGTCCGGCCCTGCACCTATGGTCGAAAAAATAAGCTTTTATCTCGAAAGGAAAAAAAGTTACAAGCCTTTTAAAATCAAGTTTAACGAAATCTCGATTAAATTCAAATTGTGAACCATTTTCTTTCGCATTTTAATTCCTTAAACTTATTTTATTTTGTGTTTCTATGGTTACGCATTTTAAATCCATCTTTCTGGATTTAATTTCTTAAAAGTATTTTAATATCTGTCGTCATTGTTTGGAAAGGAAATCGTGATTTTTTTTGTTTATTTTTTTACCCCTGATTGTTGAACATACTTCAATGGACACAATTCTTATTTTCAAGATGGACCGGACAACGCAGCTAGTCTTTTTTAAATTCAATGGTTTGCCATAATACTTAAAAAGGCCTACCTACTGGCTATAACTACTTCAAACGATACTTATACACTTAAGAGTTATCTGTAAAAACTGAAACATTAAAAATAACGAAACATGTCAGGTGGGAAAAATTTTTGGTTTTGGCTCTCCTGAAAAGTGCCAATTTTCACATTCATTAGTTCAGCATGGTGCCAACAATATTACCCTCTCAATATTACCTTCCTGAGAGCCAGACTAATTTATGTCACATAATCGTTACTTTACAGGAGAGCGGAAAAATGATTGCTTGATGCATTCAAAGGATTGGACTTGCACTCTTTTTACACTGGTAAATTATTCGAGATTATTTTAGGATTACTTTTATATGGCTCGATGCCTAATAGGAATCTACTTACAATGCACTAATGAATGGAAAATCATAATTTTTGGATTTAGCTAGTCTTGCTCTAAGGTTTAGCTATGACAGCTGAGAATTTCTTCATTCATATAAAATCACATAACATTACTTTCCTTAAATCCTAGTTAAATTGACTTGGTAGTTTGCTTCGCTTATACTATATAATTCATTTTTAGTTTAAATTGCCTTAATATAAAATTCTTAGTAGAGTAAAAAAAAGAATCTTGTTTTGCTATACTGGTTTCAGATGAAAACGGACTGCCCAGTACCTATTTATTGAATCTAATTTCTATGCTTGTCAAACGCTGCCAAAAGTATTTTCAAATTATTTATAACATTACTGAATTTTAAGTGCTTCAACATTGAACAGTGCTGCCTCATGACTCAAGTTTTATTTTTAGTCACATCAGAGTGCTACCTGATTAGATTCTGGCTATTATACATATTATAAGGCAATCTTAAAGCACTTTGCCCCAAGTAAGACAACATTGCCTTTTAATATAAAATAAAAATTTAAACTAAAAAATTAACATTGGTTTAACCATCAATGTTTGTAGAAAAAAAATTAAAGCATGTTTGTAAAAAAAAACACATTTGGTACTAAAATTTTTGTCAAATAAAAAGAAAATTTTAAAATATATGTGGGACTTGTTTGTATAAATAGCACAAACAATTTAAGAAATCTTCCTCCAAAAATTGTTGATAAACATTCAACTGTAACCCATTTCAAATAATTTCAATCCAATAAAAAATTGTTGAAGCACTGATTGATAGATAAAAATTAGCCAATTATAAATAATTTTCTGAGTGGCTGATCAATCAGTACATCCCCACTTCCAACATAAAATGAAATATTCTAGCTAATATTCTAACTTGACACTTCACTACATGCTTCTAGTGTCAAAAAATAATGTTATCAGCTTGAAATTCAAGAGAAAACCAAGGTTGTCGAACTATCAGTTTCATTGAAAATCACTTTCTTCAATGGTTCTTTTTTTAACTCTGCTGATAGGTGATACGGTATACTGTATCACCTTTAATAGAGTCGAATCTCGATAACTCGCAGCTTATAACTCAGATATTCCATTATCTCGAAGTTTTCATTGGGTCCCAAACTCTTGAGACTGTTGTGGAAATTTCCCATAACTCGAACTACCAATAAATCAAAGTTTATACTGTCCCTTGGGACTTTGAGTTATCAAGAGTTGACTGTATATTCATTTGGAGGGAATTATAACATAGAATACTTGGCATGTTTTTCACCTACACAATCTAAACAAAACTTACATTCTTGCCAAAAACAAAATTGCTCAAACTATATTCAATAAAAAGAGGAATCTAGACTGACTGATTTTTTGATTTTTGTTGTATATGATACGATACTAATTAAAAATAAAATTTGCCATACATAGTGCAATTCTTTTACTCGATTCATTCCTTACAAATAAAACACTGCTCATCCTAATAAGTGTATTACCTTACAGGCTTAAATGAAATGTAATACCTGTCAAACCAATTGACCGCGAAATTTCAAATGTAAAATATCGACTTAGAAAATATTACATAAGAATGGGTTTGACCCTTCTCTCTCCCCCCCCCCCCCAGAAAGGGTATGTAGAGATTTTTCTAACCCCCCCCCTCGGAACACTTACGTAATTAATGAATGGCCCCTAGGTATGACGGGAGAGATTACGCAGACTAAAATCTTTAGCTCTTGTGCGTTCTCGCTGATCCTACTTGTGCTGTTTCCGGTTCTAGTTCGATTGCTATCTCTGTACCGTGCTTGCTTTTTTTTTCATTTCTCACATCTTTGAATGAGTAAATATAATTCCAATGCAAGATGTACATAGGATTAAAACTTATTTTTTAATAACATACAATAAGCATCTACCAATGAAAACTCCTACTTAAATGAGATTAAAAATTTATTTTCAATCACAAACACTTAAAATATACAGTAATCCCCCTAATTATAAATGTGCAAGACATGATAAAAGCACAAAAACATATTAAAGAATTTAAAGTCTTAAAACAAACATAATTGTTTAAAACTCCTAACAAAAATTTTGAATTACATTTATGATTAAAATAATTAAGATTCATTATCAAGCATAATTATACCGTAATAGAATCTTGTTTAGAGTAAAAAGAAAATCATCTAGTTAATATATGAATAACAATATTAACAAATTATTTTTTCAACTCTTGAATTTTTAAAGTCCGTATACAATTTCTCTACCATGCCCTTTGCATAGCGTATTCTAGAAGCCAACAATGGTGAACAACCATATTTCTCAATGAGCTTAAAAGTATAAACAGTAAAATTCTTGTTCTCATCGATAAAAGAGACAGCACCCATCACAGGACACAAAATAATTTTGGTGTGGTCTTTAAAAAAGTTCGCTTGGAACGTGCCGTTAGTCAGGTGGAAAACGATCGCAGCTTTCGAGCGGAACCAAGCTCTCAGATGCGGAACGTTCGACATTTCGTCTCCCTCTCGGGGTTTGGCGCCCTCACCAGCTTTCAGCAGATTCTCATTCATGTAGGTGTTGAAATAGTTCAACAGAGTAATCTTCTTCTTCATTTCGTTCGGGTAATTGTCCATCTGGTAAAATATCTCCGAGTCGTTTCTTTCTATGTACTGGATGTTTTTACCGTCGGCATGTAAAATTAAATGTGTTGCATCGTTGAAAAGCACGCCAATGCTGTTGTCGCAAAACTGATATCCGATACCATATTTGTCGGTGTAGTCCACCCACTTACTTATCCAGATAAACGGAATGGCTGACGGATCTTGGGCGTCTTCCGGCTGCCCGGTAAATATGCCTTCAGGATGACATATAAGCAAAGAACGGAGCATTTTGAATAAGTCTCCCAGATAAAAATCTTTTGGCATCACGTTTTTATCTTCTTTTTCATCAATGTTGAGCTCTGCCACAGCAGCAACAATATCTTTCTTTGATTCAACCGCTGGAATATTTTTACATTCGGTCAGTGGCTTCCTTCCCACAATCCTAGATTCTTCAAATAAAGTCATATTATGAGATAAACGAGGCTGCATGGTGAGACAGGATGTGGGTAAGCGTGAAGGAATATAACCATCACACAAAAACTCATCTGCCAGTATTTCATCTGCATTGGGTCGGCATTCCGGATCGGGATGTAATAATTTTTGGATCAAGCGTTTTGCGCATTGATCTAGTTTTGAAGGAATGTAATATTCACATTTCTTAATTTTAGTGTAAGTGTTTTTTAACGTGCTGGTTTCAAAAGGTGGGGATCCTACTAGCAAAGTGTACATAATACAACCAAGTGACCAAATATCAACTTCAAAACTGTGTCCTTTTTTGGTTAAAATTTCGGGAGCTATATAATTTGGTGTTCCGCACAATGTCTTTTTCCTTTCCCCATCGAAAGATAGTTGAGTAGCTAGACCAAAATCTCCCACTTTAATTTCCATTTCATCATTGAGAAACAGATTACCGAGTTTCAAGTCTCGATGAATCACTTTGTTATCGTGCATATATTTACACGCCAACACGATCTGCTGCATAAAATAACGAACCTCAGGAACAGTAAGAGTTCTTCGCCTCTTGTGCATTTCCATCAACGAGCGCTTACGGCAAAGTTCTAAAATAATGTAGACGAAGTTTTTGTCTTCAAAATAGCTGTGAAGAGTTACAATGTACTTATGTGACAATTTACTCTGAATTTGAATTTCTTGAAACATTTTTTCTTTATGATTCGGTTTCGTCAATATTGATTTCGCAACAACTTTACCTGCGAAAACTTGACCGGTGCTCCCATTCTTAAATTCGTAACATTTGGCAAACCCACCTTTGCCCAAGAAGTTACCACGGTGATACACAACTTTTGATTTTGGGTCTGTAATAACAGTTTGTAATTCTTCGTGCTTCGGGCGTTCAGCCATTTTTTCTTTTATTTCACGAACTCTTTAGCTTTAAAACAGTAAAAATTACATTCCTTGCTTACCTATCATTTGTTAAAAAGCAAAACATTATACGCACAATTCAAACTCACCACCAATTCGAACTTTCCGTTGAGGAACGAATTGCTGAAGTTTAAACGTTGTCGGTTGCAGTGAAACAGAATTACCTGTATAATAAATGGAACTACATCTTTGATCACGTGATCGTAATAGTTGATGAGAACCTGCAGCAAACAGTTATTGAGAAAATATTTACACTACTATGTATTACTAGCTAATTAATGTAAATAAGATTATTAGAATACTAAAATGGGTGCATGCGAACAGCCATCAAAAAGAGGAAATTTTTTGGGCCCCTGCAAGCTTTCGGCCGCACACACGTTTGTTATTAATAAGATAAGTTAAAATTTTAATCTCAACATGAAAAAGCAAACAAATCCTTTTCAAATGAGCAATCTTATTACATAAAGTAACCAGACGTTCCTATTTTGACAAAAAGTGGGACTGGGCCGAATGTCCTGTCAGGGAACCTCTCTTTTTCAATGCAATAGTGAGCTTTTGCATAAAAAGCCGTCATTTTACAAACACAGTGTTGATTACAAGAAGGTCTATTGCTCATTACTTTTTTGCTATTTATTATTGGGTAACCCGTTTTTGGACCACTGTGTGGTTCAAACCTGTGTGGACAGAATTTAAGTTCATTAAAGTATGATTTCATAAAATATTATTCAAACTCGTTTTTCATATACGAGATCTAAAAATCTTCAATTGGGTCACGTAGAGGGACATTGAAAAGATAAAGGAAAAAGACTCCCCCCTCCCCCCCCCCCCTCGCGCTAAGTCAGTGATCGACGTGTGCTGTCCTGATTTTTAGTTCCAAAATTCTGGTCGTCACATTATTTTGCCTTCATTACGGGTTTTAAACTGCTGTGTAGATTTTTTTTACTTTAATGTTATTTCACTAAACTTAAAATGTTTTATATAAACAGTATCAACATCTTTTACTTTTAATTGAAAGATTTATTAGAAAATTTTACTTTGAAGGAAATGATAATGATAGATTAGGAATTTCGTTCCTTTCTTTTGTGCGAAGGCATTTTGTTTTAACATTAGAGATTTCTTGTTATCCACCAAACTAAATTCACATCTTTTGGAAAATTCTTTCAGTTCAAATGCAGCTGTAAAAAGTTTTATTATTTTCCTTATTTCTGTTTTTTTTTTTTTTTTGAATTTGACCCTTTTTTGAGTTGGCGGAAATAAAAAGAACTTTTGTTGAAACAATTACAGGAAACGTTCTTAAAAATAGTTTATGTAGAAAAAAGGGCGATGGTGTATAAATTTTCCATAGAAAACTTAATTATGCCACCAAAAATTTAAATTGATCTTCAAAAAAAATGTAATGATTGTGACCGATTTCCTACTAGCAAAATTTCTTGCATCAACCTTGACAGATCTTGCTATTATACTGACGGCGTCAATGTTGACGTGTTTCATACTGCATAAAGCTTGCATAAAGATTAAAAAGCAATATTACAATAACAACACGTATGCAACATTGCATTCGTCCTAAAATATCAATATTGAATATCAATATTGACCTTACAATAACAACATTGCATACATGTTGACGCCGTCAAGATGATATTGATTTCATGCTGTCGCCGTCAAGGTAATTAATAGCAGACGATGTGCGATCAATGTTAAAAATGGCCAAAAATAACTTTTTTTGTCCCTAGACTTTGAAACAAAGGACATGAAGCCCAGAATTGCGTATTATCACTTCAATCTCACGAGTAAGATTAATTTTATTCAGTGGTTATTTATGTTATTCTTTAACTACGCATTTCATGTCCTTATAATACAATTAGAAGCATGACTTTAAAAAATAAGTCAAGTATTACGAAAAACGAAGAAACTTTCATTTTTTAAACTAAATTGCGAGTACTATTAATACCTTTATATGAATTTCTGATCAGATGTAAGTTTTAAGAAAATATTCTTAAGTTAGAAAACTATCTTGCAGAATAACAGAAATAATTAAAGAAGGAAATTTAATTCTCGAGTTTAAAGTGAAAATAATGCAAATAAATAAATAGATAAAACACCTTGCAAACGGGCATGATTTCATACTGTCATGTCAATGTATCCTGACATTTTTCTTTTATATCAATACGTATGCAATATTACAAAAGCAAGATCATCTTGCCTAGACCTTGATATCATGCTGTCGTGACAACATCTTGATATTATCCTGTCATGTCAATACGTATGCAAGATTACAAAAGCAAGATCATCTTGCATAGACCTTGATTTCATGCTGTCATGACAACATCTTGATATTATCCTGTTATATCAATACGTATGCAATATTACAAAAGCAGCCTACCTTGATATTTTCCTGATATTATGCTGCATACACCTTGTCAGTCAATATTGTGGCAGCCTGCTGACAGCATAAATGGAGTAACATAACAAGATTGAGGCAGCATTAATGCAAGATGATTTTTCTTGCATGTCAACCTTTATGCAATACTGAGGCAAGATATTTTGCTTACTGGGTTATAGTGCCTAGAAAGAGGGCACCCTTCTAAAATCAAATCTACTAGTCATATAAAAAAACGAGCTCCGTGTCATTAACCCTTTAACCGCCGAACTATTGACGGATGATCAAATTTGAGTAATTTTTTGAAATTATGTCTATTTATGTCTAGTTAATACAGAAATAAAATAAAATTTCTAGAAAAAAATTTTTTACTATGTTTTTCAGTATGTTCCATTTTTGGAACATTGGCGCTTTGCATGAAGTTTTTTTTTTTTTTTTCAGAGAATTTTTTTAAACTAAGAGGTTTTGAATGCGGTTTTTATCTTAGCATACTTTATTGCAGAAAAGTAATATTTTAAATTGCATTTATGTACATATCAGAATTCAGAAAATCCAATACAGAAATATCTAATGCCCATGATATGAAAGGAAGCATTGCTGGTGAAGTCGTTTCTCGCAATGGAAACATTTCTTAGTCGTATTTTTTTGCACACCGCGCAACGTCCTTGGGATGCAGATACAATATAATGTCTGTCAGACATTCTTGATCGATTATGTAAAGGACAACAAGGCCCTGGATGACTTTCTACTCGTACTTTTCTTCTTAGGAGGACCGTTGTTATTTCTCTTCGGAACTCTAAATGCTTCATCTTCACTTCGTGTAACTCACAATGAAGTAACCAACTAGCTACAACTGAAATATTCAGAGCATTACTAAAAAGATTCCACCACCATTTTTTACTCCTCAAATGAGGTCTGTAGCTCCCAAAAGTTTATCCAAGACGTCCACACCCCCCATTCCTTCATTGTATCTCTTGATAAGATGAGGTTGTGGCACATCTATCTTGCATTTCTGCGCATTTGAGTAACATTTTACAGATGCAAGTGGCTCATGTGTATAACAATTAGATGCTACTGTAACCACTGCATTATCATTCCAGCTGCACATGTACACTGATCCATCAGATCAATAGTCAAAATTTCCTCAATCTTCTTTAGAAAGGGCTTTTTTGGATTTCAGTGGACAATGGCCAGTTCTGTTTTCGCGAATTGTTCCTGTTGCTCGTACACTTTTTTTTGATAGCTGAGAAATTAAGTCATATGATGTAAAAAAGTTATCAAAGTATACTTCATGCTCATGTGTCAGTCAAAACTGATAATAGATCATTTACAACTCTGGATCCTAATTGCACATCAGGGGATCCTTCTTTTTTGCCTGAATAAATCTCCATGGAATATGGGTATCCACTTGAAGAGCACAGCATCCAAATTTTGAAGCCGAATCTTATTGGTTTTCATCTAATAAACATTTTACATGAATGCCGACCGTAGTAGGGAACCATAGATTCATATATGCTCAATTTTTCATGAAATACACCAAATTGTTGAGGGTTTTTACACAATTCTTCGTAAATAGGGAAAACTTTTCTTAGTTTGTCATTTTGTTTTAATTCATGGTTGTCCATCAAATGAAAGTTGTTTTTTATTTTTCGAAAACGATTTTGAGGATTAACTGTTGGTACAATTGGCACAGATGTATCTTCTGCACTGCTCCAATACATATCTTCAGAAGGAACAGAATGGTATCCACTCAATAGCAACAAACCAAAAAATTGTAGGATTTCATCTCTGTCAACATCTATTCTTCCTCAGTGATATTGCCTAGTTCATCAGGGGGTAATTGGCATATATCTACATCTGACAATGTCTCTAAATAAGCCACAGCTTGTTCTACAGTAAGAAATCTAATAGACATTTTTTAACATTTATGAACAGTTGGTATACGTCAAACAGAATTTCGTTTCGCTTGAAAACAAAGCTAGCGAATTATTGAACTGCATTTAAAATATGAAAAATAAAACGCTCACTAATGTTATTTTTTATTATCACGTGACAATGCAGCTGTCCGAGCAGGTGTGGATTCGGAGCCATATAGTCCGTCAAACAGAAGACTGTTATTATTTTCTTTGCTAACGAAACGTCATATCCTTTCAAAATATAAACTTACTTGGTTTTACCAACATCTACATAAGAGTACATTCAAAATGAGAGAAAAAAAAAGAAACATATATTACGAAAAATGAAATTTCCCCTTGCAAGTCGAACGATTTACTTCTTGGAAATTTGACTCCCTAAAAGCGCCAGTGTTCCAAAATTGGAACATGCTATTTTGAAGGGGTAAACCTTTCGGAAATTTCATTGTACATTTCTACAAGCATTTTAAAATCATACATTGAAGTATTTTTCACAACTATAATAAATATCATCACATTTTCTCAAAAAGCCAATTTTTGGTAAATTTTATAAGAAAAAGTTGCAAAAAGCTAAAAAAACACTCATCTTTGAAAAATCGCAATAAATAATTGAAAACATATAAACAATCAAGCAGGAAATCAAAAAATACTTTGAAATAAGACTAAACTGTGTTAAAAAAAGCTTGTTTATTTTAACGTTATTTCTTGGGAAAATTTTCACTTAAATATGATGTTCCATTTTTGGAACATTGGCGGGGTAAACGGTTAAAAAAATATAAAAAAAGATCCATATATATTTTTGATAAAAGTCGGAATTTCAACATGAATAACTATAGAGAGATTTGATGGATTTAACTCCTTAAAAAAATTTCCTATTCTATCAATTATTTTCCACATCGAGCCAATAAAAAAATTTCATTGGGGGTAAGCTCAAAATTTCTGCCACATTCTGCTGTTGGGTTTTGTTTAATTATATAATCATCAGTTTTTACTGGATGAACAGGTTTGGCTTCTTTAAAAAAAAAAATAATAATCGATCAAAACATAGTGATGTTGTCTGTATCAGGGTGTGTGTGACGCGCATAGCACCTAGACTTTTCAGCCGATTTTCATGACATTTGGCACAAAATTAGTTTGTTGCATAGGGGTGTTCACTTCGAAGCGTTTTTCAAAAATTCGATTTTATTCGTATTTCTATCCCAATTGTAAACTCATTTATCACATAAATTTGATAATATTGGGGAGAAATATTTCTGGCACATTTTTAAGTTTTGTCACTCCAAAGCTTGGAATTTTCTGCATAAGATGAAGTTTCGAAGTTTCTACGAGCATTAGGATAATTGTAGGCATTGTTTTTAGAAAATCAGAATCTACCTTAAGCAAGCCAAACGGTTCTAAATGATTCAGCTTATTATAATGGAATTTTGACGGTTTTTAAAAAAAGTTGTTTGTTTTTATATTCTCCGCACAATAGGGGCTATTGCGAAATTGCGATTAACACTCTTTCTCAAATGTTCAAATTCGGAAAAAAGTTTTAGCTCTGCGATATCGGTTTACTATATGATTCTGATTTAAAATGTTAAGTTGCTTTTCAGATAATAAAAGCATTTTTAATTTACGTTAATTCCAGGAAGAAATGCTTATTTTTTTCTTTCTTTCGTTTATAGAGATTATAGTTTTACGGTTCGGTGTTTGATTTATTATTACTGAGCGTCAATTTAAAAAAAAAAAAAAAATGTGGATGAGGAGGGGGCTACCATCTGAACTGAAATATTTTTGGATTGTTGCCTTGCCTCCAGAAATTTACAATGTGGCCCTTGAGCAAGAAAAGTTGGATACCCCTTCTATACAGCATGTTAGAAAACTTTCAATAAAAGCCTACCAGACCCACAATTTTAAACGGATTTTGCTCACAACTTTAAATGCATTTTTATTCAAAACTTGAAAATGTCCACTCACATCCCTTTGCTTCTCACTGCCTCATTTCTTGGTATTAATCTTAGTCATCTCCAGGGCCGTATACAGAAAGGAAGGAAGCCTATGCCCCCCCCCCCCAAAAAAAAATTTAAAGAAAAAAAATTTTGAAAATTTTTTTTAAAAGAAGTTTAAAAAAAAATTGAAATTTTTTTTAAAAACTTCTAATGTCAGAAAAGGAAAATAACAAAGTTTTTTATTCTTCATTTTGTAACTATTGAACGAGTGAAAATTTGAAGGAATACAGAAAAAGCAATTCTATCTAGTGTCATTAGCTGCAAAGCATACTTGAAATTTATAGACCCTTATAATTATGACTTCCTGCCAGGGGCGTAGCTAAGGGGGGGGGTTTTGGGGACAAAACCCCCCCCGAAAAGTTAGTCTCAAAAAAAAAAAAGAGAAAAAGAAGAGAGAAGAGAAAGAAAAAAAAGGAAGAAAAGGAAAAAATTCCAAGCGATTATACATACATACATACATATATATATATATACATATATATACATATATATATATATATATATATATATATATATATATATATATATATATATATATATATATATATATATATATATATATACATATATATATATATATATATATATATATATATATATATACATATATATATATATATATATATATATATATATATATATATATATACATATATACATATATATATATATATATATATATATATATATATATATATATATATACATATATATATATATATATATATATATATATATATATATATATATATATAAAAGAAGTAACCCCCCCCGAAAGTCGGGTCTAGCTACGCCACTGCTTCCTGCTCTCTTTCCCAATTCAATTCAGGGCCGACCAGAATCAAAGCAGACCCCTTGCCAGTTTAGTAGACTTGCCCTCTTCCAGGGGCGTGCACAGAAATTTTGGGGCCCGTCACAAATGACTTTTTCGGGCCCCCTCCATGAAATTCCCTGCTTCTTAAAGGTATTTTAATATCTGTCATCATTGTTTGGAAGGGAAATTTTGCTTGACATTTTTTAAATTTATTTAAGCGTGATTGTTGAATGAACGTCACTTGAGACAATTTTTATTTTCAAGGTTAGATCGAACAAGGCCGGGCAATGCAGCTAGTGTGTGATTAATATTAAGCGAAATGTAGATCGGTTTGGCTTATGCTTTTGAATTTTTCTAGCCAAATACAGCTAAAAGGGCTAATTTTAACCAACTCTGGCGGCTGCTTATAGGAGAATTGCAGAACAGCAAATTGTCTGTTAAATTATCCATTTCAATTGGCTATTCTTCTGATTCTGATGAAATGAGCTAAAGATATCGTTTCTTTAAAATACCTCAAACAAATTTCTTTAGAACAGTTTTCTATCTCAATTAAATAAAAACTAAATTACTCGAAGTAATACAATTTCATACTTAATCAATGAGTCAAGTTTTAGAACAGTGGTCTTCAACCATCCTCATATGATCGAGTGACGCTGAGGTCATCACAATGAAACTCACAGCACGACATGCTAATTGACATGCATAGACAGGGCTCAACCGAGACCGCCGCGAATCTTAGAGAGAAGGGGGGGGGGGGGAATCTTTTGGGCTTGAGCCAAACTGGTTAAGAGCCATTGTCTGTAAGAATCAGGCAGGTTGTGATTGTTGACATTTTTAATTTTCTTTATTTTTTCAAATGTTGTTCCTTATCATGAATGTAATGTTTGTGTAAAATATGAGCTTGGTCTGCCTTACCGTTTTTGGGAAATTAAATTTTTAAATTTAGGGGGCGTGGCACATTTTTGCGTGCTTTTCAAATTTGCAGATTTTAAAGTTCTTGTTGCTTTAAGCGCCCCTATAATGACATGGATTTTTAAATTCCATACTATTATATGGTCCTCTTAGATACTATTACAGCTGTCAAATCGGTGTCACTACGAGGGCGATGGCCACAAACTCTGTTTAAAAATGACCGAAAATGAATTTTTTTACTACATTCAATGCCAATTTTCTCAAAGCGCCTTCATGATGACACCAACGTTTTTACATAAATTCCTAGCTACACTTGCATACATCAAAAATATGTAATAAAATTGGTGTCACTCTAAGAACGCGAGAAGATATTGGAGCTTTTATGTGATAAATTTCACAAAAATGCAAATCTTTAAAATCCAGCTATTACTTTCGTCCTCATAGCAGAGATCTGAAACTAATTAAGTTTGATAACCAACATGTTCGTCTAACATATGAACTTAAAAAATCGGTGTCACTCCTATTACTTTCGGAAATATAATCATTCGACGTTAATATGTTATGGCGTTATTAGAAAAAAAAAAAATTCAAATTCGAATCGTTTTTTGCGCCGTTTGTTTTAAACGTTATTATAAAATTACAGTAGTGACATCTAAAATAATGTGTTTCTAACACTTTTTGTAAAAAATATCTTTTTAAAAAGCGTTAGAAACACAGTAAATCGATATAGGTACAGATGGACGTGTTGTGTAATGTGCATTATAAGCTAAAATAGTCGTACTAATATTCATAGTTTTTCAACCATACTAATTTTTTATCTGTTATTTATATTAAAAATGCAACTATTTATAACATATGTCTTAAATAGTTATGAACATAATGTATTATATAGCGAGCATTCAGAATATGAAACATAATTTGAGGATGACGTAGACTAAAACAAAGAAAACATAAAAAATCAAATCACGCAGTTTCCGAAAAAAAACGGTCATCTCTTATTGATATCTGGTGATTTTGTAGCACTAAAGCTTGGGAAAACATGGTATCCCGGAGAAATAGTAGAAGTTGACCATTTGGCTAATCTGAATACAACTCGCCCCCCCTCATAGCATTGATCTGAAACTAATTAAGCTTGATAACCAACACGTTTGTCTAACATTTGAATTAATAAAATTAGTGTCACTCCTACTTTTGGAAATATAATCATTCGAAGTTAGTACGTTGTAGTGCATTTTTCTCATTTATTATTATTATTTTTAATTTATTTTATTTTTTTATTTATGTATTTTGTTAATTTAATCTTATCACACCCAGATAGTGTTTTAAACATATTTATTTTTAATTTATTACAAAGAAGCAACGTTTAACATAAACAGCTTTGGGCAGTAAGAGCGTCTTTATCTTGAATAGAAAATGCTTGTTTTGATATAGGTACAGGTGGATCTATTGTGCATTATATGTTTAGATTATCATAGCAATACTCGCCTTTTTTCCGGTTAAATTAATTTATTTATTCCAATCCTTCTTGCCATGCATTTGTTATTTACTTGAAAATGATCTTCTTCTATTTCGCCGTTATACCATGTTTTCCCAAGCTTTAGTGCTACAAAATTACCAGATATCAATAAGAGATGACCGTCTTTCGGAAACTGCGTGATTTGATTTTTTATGTTTTCTTTGTTTTAGTCTACGTCATTCTCAAATTATGTTTCATATTATGATTTCTCGCTATATAATACATTATGTTCATAACTATTTAAGACATTATGTTATAAATAGTTGCATTTTTAATATAAATAACAGATAAAAAATTATTATGGTTGAAAAACTATGAATATTAGTACGACTATTTTAGCTTATAATGCACATTACACAACACGTCCATCTGTACCTATATCGGTTTACTGTGTTTCTAACGCTTTTTAAAAAGATATTTTTTACAAAAAGTGTTAGAAACACATTATTTTAGATGTCACTATTGTAATTTTACAATAACGTTTAAAACAAACGGCGCAAAAAACGATTCGAATTTGATTTTTTTCTTTTTTTTTTAATAACGCCATAACATACTAACTTCGAATGATTCTATTTCCGAAAGTAATAGGAGTGACACCGATTTTTTAAGTTCATATGTTAGACGAACATGTTGGTTATCAAACTTAATTAGTTTCAGATCTCTGCTATGAGGGCGAGAGTAGTAACAGGATTTTAAACATTTGCATTTTTGTGAAATTTATCACATAAAAGCTCCAATATCTTCTCGCGCTCTTATAGTGACACCAATTTTATTACATATTTTTGATGTATGCAAGTGTAGCTAGGAATTTATGTAAAAACGTTGGTGTCATCATGAAGGCGCTTTGAGAAAATTGGCATTGGATGTAGTAAAAAAATTCATTTTCGGTCATTTTTAAACGGAGTTTGTGGCCATCGCCCTCGTAGTGATACCGATTTGACAGCTGTAATAGTATCTAATAAGACCATATAATAGTATAGAATTTAAAAATCCATGTCATTATAGGGGCGCTTAAAGCAACAAGAACTTTAAAATCTGCAAATTTGAAAAACACGCAAAAATGTGCCACGCCTTCTAAATTTAAAAATTTAATTTCCCAAAAACGGTAAGGCAGACAAAGTTCATATTTTGCACAAACATTACATTCATGATAAGGAACAACATTTGAAAAAATAAAGAAAATTAAAAATGTCAACAATCACAACCTGCCTGATTTTTACAGACAATGGCTCTTAAACGCCATCTTAAATAGCGCTAAGCGATGGGAAATTTCTTTCGATCAGTGTAGCACCATGTGGATTTCTTGTGTTTTTAATTTGCATATAGGCCAAGTTTTGCAAAAATTATCACATATTCCACTTGGTTTTTTTAATGCCGTAAGCGTTCATTATGCTTTGTAGAATTTTTAAATGTTTTTTCTGGATTCAGTTTTTTATTACCATTTTTTTCCTTTGCCTTAGCTAAAAAAAATATTTTTACTTTAGGACAAAATGATTAGAGCATGATAAATTGATTTAAATTCAAGGTAAATGGATTGAATTCGTTTCAGGGTTCATACACTTTTGGTTAAAAAAAGTTCCCTGACTTTTCCAGGTTTTCCAGGTTGTTTTTTAGAAAATTCCAGGTTACTCGCTTCATTCAAAATTTAAGTTTAAATAGTAATATTTTCAAAATAATTAAAATTGTTTAAAGTAGCAATGCAGAAGAACTGAAACTTCTCCCCTTAGATTAAAAAAAAAAAAAAAAAAACTTGGAAATTTTTTTTCCTTTGTTTTCTCTGTCAAAATTTTAAGTTCTGTTTAAACATTTTGTTCAAAATTGTTTTAATTTGTTTACTATTTGTTGAAAACAGAGTACTTTCACCTTATTTTAGCGTTTCTTTGATGTCACGCGTAATATTTTAGCGTTTTGCTGTAGTCCTGCAACAACCTTTTAGCATCCGCTTTTGGTTTACAATACTTCTTTTTATTTTCTTATTAGTAGGTTACACAAAACATATTGAGCAAAATGCAAAGCTAAATTTCAGTATAAATATGATTAACTTGTTGCATCGAACGGCATACCATGTAATGCATAGTAACAAAAATCAACATCCGTCGATCATAGGCCAATGCCAAAAATCTTTTTTCTTTTTTTTTTTTCACATATTAAAGGACGCTTACATTAAAATTTCAAATTTTCTTCTCCAGAAAGTAATAGTTAATTTTCAAAAATTCATAACGTTTTGCACATTTAATGGTATTTTCAATACTTCACATTGATATAAACATCCAATTCTGTTTCTGGAAGTTTAAGTCTACTTCCATTGTGCAAACGATCAAATATGGCGACAAAGTGAAAAATTTAAAATAATAAGTAGATTTTTGGATTTGTAGTATAAAAGTAGTAATAAATAATTAATAATCCTTAAAAAACTACAATAAAAGCAAAATAGTCAGTATTTAGCACATAACAGTCTAAATCAATTAAAACAAAAAAATTGTTATGAAGATTAAATTTTGCATTTTTCCAGAAAATAATTACAAATTATCCGGAAAAAAAGGCACAATTTGTGTTGTTTTCAATAGTTTGCATTGCAATTAACATCCAATGTCGTTTTCGGGAACTTAGGCACTTAAAAAGTCTTGTGTACTTCCATCTTGGGAATGATCAAATATGGCGGCTATGCCCAAAAATAATAAATAACTTTTTTAATTTGTCGCATGAAGACAATTAAAAAATAATAAATCTTCATGAAACTACAATTGAAAAGTTTTTATCACATTTGCGTCCAAGGCAGTGAGGATATAATCTTATCCTGTTTTAAGAACAAAATTTTTCATTTCTCAAGAAAATTATTTTAAATAATAATAATAATAGAAAAACAATTTGCAGACCATTTTTTGTTATTTTCATCAGTTTTCAATTAAAGAAAACATCCAATTCTGCTTTGTTTTTAGAAACTTAGTCATTTTAGGATCATATCTACTTCCATCTTGTGAATGACCAAAGATGGCGACTACGTTTCACACGTAGCTGAAATGATTTTCCGATCAAAAAAAAAAAAAAATGATTTTCCTGATCGACCCTCCCATCTACAGGTTGTGCTTCCGAAGCAGTAAATTGTCTTCTCTCCTGTTGAGTTTGTGCATAATTCCTGTTCACCTGATTTTTTTTCCCTTGGGAACTACTGAGAGCCAAAAATGGCCCAAAAATGAGATTTTTTGGGTCGCCACTTTTATCATTGCTTTAAAATTGTTACATTTTTTTAAAAATACATCGATAAAAATGAAGATTAGATCTCATAAAACAAAATTCCCTGGAAAAAAATTGGGAAAAAAAAATTTTGGGGACACATTTGGAAAATTCCCTGACATTTTTGACTATGTCATTTTCCCTGATAATTCCAGGTTTTCCCGGAGCGTACGAACCCTGAAACGAACATAATGTTGTGGCAACCCTTCTAAAACTTTAGGGAGCAGAAAGAAATGCGTTCCCTTCACTGACTCCATGTAAGAAAATTTTCGCTCTTTTGGCGCATTTTTCGTTGTGAAAAAAAACGTTCATTTTTCGATTGCAGTTTTTAAGTGCCAGCGTCGGTTTAGATAAAAATTTACATTTTTTTTCGTGAAATCACAATAAAAACGAAGACTAGATCTCATGGCACTTAATTCCTTGGGAAAAAAAATGGAAAAAAAATTTTTGGAGGACAAAATTTGAAAACTCCCTGACATTTTTGACAGTGTCATTTTCCCTGACAATTCCCGATTTTCCCGGAGCGTACGAACCCTGTCGTTTAAATGTTTTTAGACCCTTCTCTTTTTTTATAAATGTATGCAGGATAAGCTAATTAACTAATTTTATGCTTTAATGAAATAGTAAATGATGTATTCGTATCCAAGATATGACTTGGTTAATATTGCAGCGTTTATATCAGAATACGTCTTAGTATGAAGTAAATGAAAATCTTTTAAAATGTATGCATGTAATATAATATTGCTTAATTATCAATTTCAAAATTGCGAGCAATTCAATTTTATTTAAAGTATCTGTCAGTATAGCACAATTTATAATATCAACCTGAATATTGATTTATTTATTGAAGATCAATGCTGATTTTTGTAACTACACCAAAGAGAAGGAAAATAATGTACCCTTTTACACATATATTAATGGATATATGAAATTCAAATTCACTTGAAGTGTCACTCTTGCATTAAATTTTTAGCCCCAAACAAATCAGTTTTGTTTGATGTGGCAGAAGAAACAATAAAAAATTATCTGCTTGACATTAACAGGGGTGATTAATCTATCCCAATCCAGAAATTGAGAAATCTTTTGCAATTTTTCATTAAATGTTTCAGTTTATTTTGAGAGATTATTGTTTTTGCCAAATGTGAAAGGTGTTTTAAAAAGTGCAGTTAAACAAAAGCTTCCAGAATTTGGAAAAATGAATTAAGAATATGAAAGCTGCAATCATCCTATGATGGAACTTGTTTTAAAATGAGTTTCTGCCTTTAAGGAGGAAAGAAATGTAAGTACAATATTGTAAAGTCTAGTGCTGCAGAATAATATTTTTTTATATTAACTTATTAAGTAAAAAAAGAAAAATCTAGTTACATTAATGAGAGATAAAAAAATCATTTATACGCCTAATAAAGTCTCATCAAATTCATTAGAGGAGGGGGGGGGGGGTTGAGAGAGTAAATGCCAACCATTCCTTCCCATGAAGCCTCTGGGGAACACTTTTTTTTGGTAGACAAACATGACTCTGACAGATATTAATATAATTTTAAAAAACGCAATTTAAAATGTTAAAGTGGACTAAAAAATGCAGGTTTTCCATTCAAAATAACACGTTAAACTTTTAATTTAATTCTAGGAACATAAAGTTTACAAGAACAACAATTGTAAATTATTTAACTGAAGAAATTATTCATAGAGCAACAAAACTTTATGAAAACGCCGCTCAACGAAATGTTCAGTCCCATCGCACGAATCGCCCGTTTTGCGAAGACCAGGTCAACAAGATTCCCCTCCCCCTTCTCTCTAAGTTTCGTGGTGGTCCCGGCTGAACTGGATCTGGTAACTTAACTGTTTTACTGGTAAGACTCATTTTAGGAGAATGAAGAAATGTAAAATTGGTCAACAATGAACGTTATCTACTGGATTTTAGGATTAATCCACTGGAGTTAGGGTTAAAATTTCAACTATCAAAATATCACCAAAGAGGCAATTTCTTCATTCAAATGTAGAAGAAATTTTCACACGTCATACCGCGACAGACGACTTTCTATTATTTTAATAAAGGGCCACGTTTCACTGTATTTTTGTAATTCACCGTTCTTGTATGGAAGGGCTTGCGAGCTGCATTGATTGAGTTAAGTGTATATGAACTTCAATTTAGGGGGAGACAATATAAAGTTCTAAATTAAGTTTTCGTTTAGTTTGAGCATTACAGAGAAAGTCTATTTTGGCACAAAATGTAATGAAGAAGCAAAACATGTTTTTTTAAAGGACATAAACTTGTTACAAAACACAAAATTAAATTAAAATGATCAAAGAGGTGATCTTTTTTTTTATTCAATGAGAAATCTGACATTCTCTTCCTTTTTACTATCTGTGTCAACATTGACTTTTATGTATGATGAAGCAACTTAAAGAGAATTCTCGAGATGAGTGTTGGTAACACAAATCCTCAGTTTTGACTTATATTCTTCATTTTGGAGAATAGCTCCTCACAGATGTAAGTGCTGCCATGAGATGTGATTGGTGGAAATTTATCTTTCTAAATTAACAATGAATAAAAACCCAACAATCCAAAGCTTTTTTCTCTCTGTAATTTCTCTTGTAAATCACTATTACATTGAAACACAATAAGTTCTGCTTGATACATTAGTGATTATCAAAATCGCAGCAAATATGGGAAAATTATTATTGAAGCTAAATTGTTATACGGGCCATTGAAACTTACACAGCTATTTGCAAGCGGCCCACGGGTTAAAGATTGCTGCTTTAGAATGACCACTGGGACATTAAATTTATATAAAAAAAGTTGAGCAATTTTTGACAAAGACCCTCATTCCTCTATTCGTTCCCTGATATATTTGAAAAGTTGCTGGAGCAAAATAGACTAACTCCAGAATTGATTGTTTTTCAATAAAAGTATAAAAATGAAGGAAAATTCAACTTTTATTCTTTTTCTTATAAAAATACAAATTACAACATTCAATTAAAAATCACTGTACATTAAACAAAAATAAACATTAAGGTATAATTTTTGCAGCAACAGCAATACTTTCAATATTGCATTCATCTGTTCCACGCCTTATGCGGAAAAAGCCATTTTCACCCCAGCCTTCTCCCCAGCTGTTTTTTACAATCCAGAACTTCTCGCCAGTTTTGGGTTCTGTTCCATAACCGACAGCCAGAACTGCATGATTGGTGATCAGGAATGGATTGAATCCAGATTGAAGACCGGTATAGTGATAAATACCTCCTTTGTACTGTTGAAAATCTGGATAGACTTCGAAAGATACTACTATTGGTCCATTTGCGACCAGCTCCAGCTTCATCAGATCTTCATTACATCTATTTCCCAAAAACGAAACATTGAAATTATTATTACAGCCTGGACTATATGAACTAAAAACCAGTAAAATATGCAAGCAAAAATGCACTAATAATTCTTTTACCTACATAGGGAAAATTTATCAATCTTTAGAAATAAATGATCACTTTTTTTTCTAGATTTAGTTAATAAGATGAGAAATACATGTTAAAACAATTATTCATACACAAAATGATATGCATATTAATTGATTATCACAATTTATTTTCCAATCTTTCCTCCAATTAGGTATTGCTTTTTTCACTTAATGTCACTTATAAAGATTTTTACTTTTCTCATTGGCTACTGGTAGGGGCAGTATTTATTTCCATAAAATTTTTCCTATGGTCATCTGCTTTTTTTTCTTAATAAAGAACAATTATTTTTAATTTCCTTAAAGATAAAAAAATTTAAAATCGAGTGAAAAGCACTGTAATATGCATAAATTTTCAAAATGTGCCATGTTCATGCATTTTTTAAAAATGAGCTAAAATATGTATTTGCATATGCTTGTGCATTTGCCTATAATCCAGGCTTAAGCTACAATTTATTTAACTGAAAAATATCACTAAATGTACTAATGTAATAAAACTTAATAACCATAATTGTAACCACGGCTGCAGAGAGAGAGAGTATGACAAGGTGTGGCAAACTTTTCCTTTTTTAGACTTTTCCAGATTCCAGAAAAGTTCAGGATTAAATTTTTTTATATAACTTCAAAAATGATTTTTTGACTTTACAACTCTCTTTATGAATCCATTATTATTTCCAATGAAACATACTACTAAGCATTTTGGAGCTCAATGAAATTCTCTGACAATTTAAGATTTTCACTGACTCCAGTCACAGGCAGTTTATACATTATTCCTACGAGGCATGAATAAGGGAAATGTTTGAAGAGAACAGAAGACATGCCAGTATTTTGCCCCAGTGTCAAGCTTGGCTTTCAGTGGTCCTTAATATGAAAAACCACACAGAACAAGAAGGGGAAAAGGAGTTTCCCCCCCTTTTCAGTCTCTATCCTTCAAAAAGCATGAACTAGGACAATAAATTCAATAGGAAGAAAATAAAAATTGATAAAACTTAAAATTATTCATTCTTCGATAGCAGCTTTATTTGGCTTCTGACAAATCTTTATTCCCAGAAGGCAGAAATAGCACTGATGGCTAAGGTAGCCAGACACTTTGCAGGGGGAAAAATAAAAGCATCAATTTTCTCACAAGCATTACATATCAAAATTTTCTTGAAGAGTGTGCAGAACACAGATAAATAATTTTATATCAATAGTGAATTGTTAATGTACTTAAGCAAAAAGTTCCATATCCATAAAAAAATACTTTGCAGAGCAACAAAAATCTATGACAATATTTAAACTGTGAGATAAACTCAAAATTCTGTTATTGACATCCTCAATAAACAAAGACAATAATCTTATATAAGGCAGTAAAAAATAATTAGGTACAATTGACAAGAGACAGTGTAACACAATTAAATGGACTGCCATCCGGGTATGCATATAAAATAAAGATTTTAACGTAGATATTTTTTATTTTCCAAACATAGCCCAAAATACACATTAAGTTTAAAAACAACTACACAACTGAAAATGAAAGGCTAAGAAGCACTTTCAAAAGTTATGAACAGAGTAGCTACTTCTGTTATTTGACTAAGGCATCATCTTTGCCTTGTTTCATAAAAGAAGTTAATGGATATCCATGAGCAAGTATTTTAGTATAACTAGTACTTTAGAGACAATAATTTTTACTCATTATAATCATTTTATTTAGAGATAATTTTTTCTACAGACTGTTTTTTGAAGTTTAGTTTTGTATCACAGAAAATATTTTCTGACACAAGGCTAAAAATGAGAATAAAATAAAAATCCATAAAATAGCAAAACACATGGGTAAATAAGCATTTGGATCTCCTTGTCTCATATATAACTGGAGCCAGATACAACTTTTGCATTAAAAAGAAATACAGTAGAGTGTCGAAACTCCGAGGTAATTAGGACTCATGCCACCTCGGATTACCAAGAAAATTCTTCCAGATTGAAATTTTACTCTTTTCGGATGGCATAAGGAGGAGCACCTTTTACATCCTTGCACAAAGAAAAATAAGTATTGTTTTCACGAAAAACTTATCACTGAAAGTTCAACATAAATTTCGCTTTTTAATTACCTCTAAATGAATTTTGACCTTTTTTCTCACAATGTCTGTGCATATTTATTTGCGCAAATTTATAGGCAACAAAACATGCATTTTGACAGTGCACTAACCCATTTTCATGAGATTTGTCATTACATCTGTATTTATGTACTTGCGAGCATATGTCTTTAACTCGCATAAAACAAACAGTTAGTGGTAGAAGGTGCGTACGACTTGAAGTTTTAAACCCTCTTTGTTGACTCCAATCAGTTATTCCAAAAATAGCCCAGTAAATTTAGGCCAAAAATAGGGCGGATGCACCTCAAATTTATAATTAGCTGAATTTTTCATGAATATTTCCTGAAAACGTGTCGAACAAATCCTGAAAAATCCCCTAAGTTCCCATGTGAGCTTCTCTCCAAAATGGTGGATCAAAAAGATGGCCGCCTAGTACTTATTGTTTTCCTTATAACTCGGTTAGTATAAAATTTTCAGTTCTGAAAAAAACTGTAGGCTCTAGAAGAAATATTGTTTCGATACATAACCTAAAATAACCAATAAAAAATTTCTAACATTTGTTTTGACACCAAAAACTGAAATTTCTGTGTTCTATGTAATGTGCAGCTAGCTGAACACATTAGCTGATAAAATATATATTAAAAAAATTTTTTTGGGGTATTCTTTAAGGAATATTTTCCCCCATACATTAGTCAATAGTTGCTATTTTTTAGTTTTAAAAATACTATGTATATTAGAATTGGTGCTTGTGTTTACCGACATTATCCCATAAAAAGCTACAAACATATGATCTGCAAATTGCATTTTTTGTTTGGAATGGTAAGTTTTCGGTGTGAAAATTCAATGCTGATCTGTTCAGCCTTTTGAAACTACCATAAATCGTAATATGGCTTCAAATTGCTTTTGTAATATTAATTGAGAATTTAAAAAAAAAAAAAAAAACAGAAAAAACACTCACAGTAATTATAGAAAGTCATAAAAAATCGGTCAAAACTTTCATTTAAAAAAAAAAAGATCATTGTTATATCAAAATGGTATTTTTGTGCATTTTAGGTAGGAAATAGTTACTTAAGATTTTTTCTTTTAAATTATGTTTCCATATAATTATGTAACAATGGAAAAAAATGTCTGTGAAAAAGTAATGCCTTCAACTTTAGGAAGATCTTTTGGGGAAGTTAAACTACAGAAGAAAAAAGGGGTTAGTATTAAAAAATGAGCTTTCTGTTCAGTCTTCCCGAGTTTCTCACCAGGATGCTGTTGTTTACAAATCAAACAATAATTTAGGAGATCATCTAAAATATGAATTAGCACCTCAACTACCCTCAATTTTTGGTTGGGTTTCTCTGAGGAGGGATAAAAAAACAGGTCTGGCAGCTATCATTGAATCAGTAGAGCCCTGTGTTAAGCTACCACCAATCTATTTGTCCATTAAAGATGAAGGATTTCTTATGCACACATAGGCATGGGACGAGTCAGACACATAACATATGCCTCAAGTATTTCAGGTGTCTTCAGAAAACTTCTCATTTCAAAGCAAGAAATAGCAAGATTTCTTTCAGAAATGGAATAAAAGCTATTTGATTATTCAATAAATGGAATTTATCAATCATTTTGCTGTTAATATTTTAAAAAGAATAGCACAAAAAAAAATGCTTAATGTTAGAAGCTTATTATTATTATTAATATTATTATTATTATTATTATTTTTTGCTGCTTATTACATAGAAAATAGAATTTTAGCTTTTGGTATTAAAACAGGTTTTTTTACAAATGAAAAATCCTCATTTTTAACCGAGTTATAAGGAAAACAAAAAGTACTAGGTGGCCACCTTTGATCGCCATTTAGGATGGAAGCTCACATGGGAACTTAGGGGACATTTTAGGATTTACTCCACGTGCTATGAGGAACTAATTCTAAAAATATTTCTTGATTATAAATTTGTGGTGCAAAAAATTACTAAATTTACTGGGCTAAAAGGCATGTTCACACGTTCTTTGTGGCACATTGATGTAAATTTTACGTATCAAATTACTATCTCCAAGGAATCTCTTAATCCCTGTTTTGTAGTCGATGAATATAACATATGTCACGTAAGGAGTGTTGTTGACACCAATTTCTCAATGCATTTTTTATTACTTGCTGCATGTGCTGAAATAAGTTTAACAGTCGCAAAACTTTTCTATTTTCAAAATATGAAAATATTTTTTTTTTTTTGGAACTAAAAAATGTAACTGATGAATGAATATGAAGTAAGTATTTCAAATTAAGCAGAACCTTGAACTTTCACGACTAAGATTTTTGAGACTCTACTGTAAATGCATTTTAAAACTAATTTTGGCAACATGCACACATATTTGTTTCTAAAAAAACTTGTATTCAGCATGCTGGTTCTCTTCCCATGAGCATAATTTTTTCTTGAAATCTGTTCAATAAAGTTTTTTTATAAACATTTTTCTGTCAGTGCTGTTGTAAAGGTAATTATGTAATTCAGGTACATGAGCATTTCATTAAACAAATGTAACTATACAACATCTCTGTTCAGTTTAGTAAAAAAATAAAAAATATATAATAATTAATAAATAAACAAATAAAAATAAATTTTGCCAAAAAATAATGCAAATATATGAAGCTTTTGCTTTTTATTTCCATATAAGGTATTTTCAATACTTACGCTCCATAAAATCCACCAATATATTTGTAATCAGCCACATAATATCTCTTGCATTCTTTCTCACTACATTTGCCATCTTTTCCAGTGTATGGATTACAATCTTCAGGAACTACACCGAAATCTTGAGCATATTTTCCGGCCACCAAGTAAGGAAATCCCCCTTCGCATCCTACAGAAATAATGAAAAATTAAAATAAAATATAATGACCTCAAAATCTACTGAACTTACTATAATAGCACTTATTTTTGCAAAGATAAAGATTTTTACATGCTCAGTTTTTTTATTGTATGATAACAAAAATATTTGAACTTGTCGTATATCATTAATCAGTCAAAAAACTAATTTAACAGCTTTACATCTGAATCAAGAATTATTTCAATGTAAAACATTAAAAAAAAGTTCAAATAAATAGTACATAATAAGCAGTCATTAAAATTACCAATACTTAATTAAAAAAAAATAATCACATGCCCAGCTGGGCATGTAAGGGTAAAAGATTCATTAACCATCAGAACTTTTACATGCTCCGGGCGTGTCCGGCAATATAATTCTCGAACCCTGTGTTAAAGTAACTTCCAACTATTGAAATATTAAAATAAGTACAACATGCCGAAGGCTCAAAATCCCTGTGATTGCATGCAACTTGTTACATGTAGCAAAAACTATTAATATCCATATTAAAGTATAATAACTAAACACGTTTTTGTGCATAAAAAACTGCTTCATATGAAACATGGTTGGTATTGCTTTTGTAACCCATTAAATAAATTACCAGAATAGCATATTGGAAGTCAGATTAATAAGATGGAAAATTTGAAGTGGGGTATAATAATTTTTATGTGAAAAAAGGCAGACACAAGTATAAAGAGTTTGGAAACTACTTCCTTAAGTGTTTGATGACCATAAACTGGGGTAAAAAAATCAAAGGGTGCAGTGTTCTTCAAAAAAAAAAAAAGGGGGTAAATTTTTTGAACAATAGGTTTTTTTTTTCTTTTTTTAAATTGAAACAAATACTAAGCTTCTGATGTGACTACAATACAAAAATAAATAAAATGTATGTATTATTTGTATTCAATAACTTCTGTACTTCTATATTTAATAACTTCTTTCAGAATCTGTCAAAAAAAAAAAAAAACTGAAGAGAGCCTTTTTTTTTCTTTTCTTTTAGTAACTTTAAATATTTGTTTAAAATTAACCACATTATTTTGAAATTGATTTTACATTAAACTTACCCTTTTAAAATGAATATTCCATCAAAATGTACAATATTTATGACTCAGCATATCTTTATAATAGAGCAGTTTATTTAAAAGTGCTTACAATAAGAAACAAAATACAGTAAAACATGTGAAGTTGACCACCCTTGTAAGTTGACCGCTTTTTTCAGGCTCAGAATTAGCCTTTATCACATAAATCAACCTCTATAAGTTGACCACCTGTTTAAGTTGACCACTAAAGTAGTGCACCCCAGGTGGTCAACTTACACAGGTTTCACTGTAATAAAAATGATGTGTAGCATTTATTTTAAACCAAGTAACACGATTTAATAAAAAATTTCCAACCCCTCAAGTTGTGTCCCATAAATAAAGCTCTAAATGGTTGATCTTTCCAGTCACTGCGACCAAGGGTAAAAGTTATAAAACTTTTAAAATTGGAAATTTCAATCAACGTGGCCCTGAGTTTTTAACTAAAATTAAATACAACTTTTTGTACTTAAAAAATAAAATGTTATTTTCTACCATAAGTGTTACAATTAGAAAATATGGCAAAACCCACTGAAGAACTACGATGATTTTTCGGGAAATAAAATAACAAATTATCACTTTTTTGAACAATAATTTATTACTCATCATTAGGTAAATAGTAGTAGTCCTCTCTTTAGTATAATTATGTAATATAAATTAAATAAAATAGCTAATTGTGTGAAGTTTTCCCACATTTCACTGTTTATTTGACTTTGTAATTTTTATACTGTTCCAAACCTAAGTTCATTTAGAAAAACGAAAATCTGCCAAAAGTTAGCAAACTTGCACATCTGACTGTGACCACATAAAAAAAATCTTTATTCAGCAAGTTTTGCCTAATAATTCAAAGTCCGGAAACAGTATTGCATTATTACAATTTTTGGCTTTTTGAATTATGCCTTATGTCTCTTCTCATTAGATATAGATGTATATGTGCATGCTCATATTCAGTGGTGTTCTCCATATACGCCATATCTCAAACATTTTGGACACATAGTGTATACCCTCAAGCTTCATAAATTTTCATATTATGACATACTATGTATATAATCACATACACAAATTGTGCGTAAATGGATTACTGGGAGTATACCCTCAGAAAACTTGATGGGAACATCACTGTTCATATTTAATTATTCAGTAAAATTCAGAGTGCCATTTGGTTATTGAGAGTCACCTACCCCCCAAAATTGAAGTTTGGGGCACAGGCAAAACACTTTCACAATGACTTATCAACACAAATTACAGTATATCTAAACATTCAGTAAAATTCAGAGTTCCATTTGGTCATTGAGAATTTTCTACCTCACAAAATTGAAGTTTGGGGCACTGATAAAACACTTTCACAATGAATGACTTACCAATACAAATTACAGCAAATAATGAGATCAACTACTAATGTAGGAATAAAACTTATTACTTTTGTACAAGATATACATTATTCAAAAAATTGTTATACTCTAAAATGATACAGAATAGAATATTTTTTATACAAATAGTTTTGTCAAACTTGGTAAATACAAGTATCTTTAACAGTAATTGTAACAATAAGTGCTCACCCTGCGAATATTCAGAACAACTCACAACATCTTGTGGGGCAAATGTAACTTGAACTGAATTATTCGTAGCGATTCTTAATCGAGACTCCAACATGCCCATGGATGAAAAAGCAAAACAACTACCGCAACCCCCTGTAAAAGAAGAGTCAAAACCAAAATGTCCCATTAGTTATACATATACTTTTATCTTAAATTTTTCAACATATTCTATACTAAATACATACAGTTGAACTCTGTTAACATGAACATGGTTAATATGAAATCACTGCTAAAACGAACACTTTGCTAATTAAGTTTCGTTTATTATTCAACTACATTAAATATCACAGATATTATGTAGAACAAAAAGAAAGTTTCGGTTTAAAACTTCTAACTTCTTCACGGGAAAAATTTCCTGATTGAATTATTTTTTTCCTGACAATTTGTCATTACAGAAAGCTTATCATGCATTCCTAACTTTAGGAACTTCCAACCCATCTGTTAGTTATCAAGTGGTGACAGCTATTATACCTTTTCCAGGTGGCACTGAAAATTTTACTGACAATGACTGTGGTCAATGAGTCAATGCAGCCCCTTTCGCATTCCTTTCTCATTGTTCCAGAGTTCAAGCTTGTTAGCTCTCAAGGAGGTGGGAGGTGCTCTGGACTGCGTTGGGCCAGGCTATTGTCAGAGCCAAGGCATTTCTCTGCCTATTGCTCTTCTGAGAATTAAGGGGTGAAACTCATACTGTTGATGTTTACCTTTGAATAGGTAGGTCTACTTAGGAATAAAATAGTCTTTTACAGTACCTTTCCTTTGGGTATTACCACCTGTCCCTTTCTCCCGCTCCATTTTCACATCTCTTTGAATAGGTTTTTCAGTTATTGCTAATACAATTTAATACAATAAAATGTCCCACATAATCATTTTAGATTACTCTCCCCCTCGCACATCTAAAAGTCAGGTTACTTCATGTAGTAACTTAGCTTTTCTTCCCTGTTTTACATATTCACAGCTGTTACAAATAACGACTAATACGAACAAATTCGTGATTTTTGACATTTCGTATTAACAAAGTTAAACTGTATAATAAAAAGCAAGAAATTGATAAACAATCAACCTATGACCTAATTTTAACAAGTACACATGAATCTATAAACATAAATGGCTACTTCTGTATGTAAGGATGTCCGGGGTAAACTTCAAAACTACTGGACCGGTTTTAACCATTTTTTCACCAGATAGCTACATGATCAGGAAGCAACATAGACTGTTATTTAATTCTAAATAACTAAGTTTAAAAAAGTTATGATGGAAAACAATAAATTTCGGGGAATTTCTCCAATGAATAATTAGATATAAAAATCATTGTTACAAAAATTCCTTGCCTTACAACAGCAATTTTAATAATAATCATAGTGAAAATCTTGAATCAAGGCTTCTCCTGAGCAAACAGGACTTTAAAGTCATTTAAATATTTGGAAACTCTGCTTTTTGCACACTTAGGGAAACATAGTAAAGAGCTTTTTTTTTTTTTTTGTGTGTGTGTGTGTGTGTACTATTTAATTCACTAAAAAAACATGCACCTTATTCATCTTTGTTTTTGTTAGTTCATACTTTGGAAATTCTTCAAATTTGTATATGCTCAAATGCCGTGCTTTGGTTCCTAACTGAATACTGGTTCGTTCTTTATACTTACTGCTATTTTATTCTAATGGTTAAGGAAGAAGCTCGATTTTTAATCACGTTAAAGCGGTGTGTTTTGGGTTCTTTCAGTTAAAACAGAAAATTAATGAAAGTAGCGATTGTTTCTCACAATTGTTACTGACCTAGGCAATGCTGGGTATTTTTGCTAGTTTGAAATAAATAAATTATTAGTCTAAAAGGTTGATTTTTCTGGATAAAAAAATTATGACAGGGCAAAGCACAGGAAATATTAGGATTAAAGTATCACCCTAGATTCCCCTTCAAATTTATCTTATAATCACATTTATTTTTGAATTTAAATTGTTAATTTTGACTAGTATACAAAAGGTTTATTCTATTAAAAATACCCAACTAGATTTAATAAAATCATTTTTTACTGCGATGAAGTTTTTGCTTCCCAACTATTACTTATCTGTGATAAGAAATCAACAACTATAACAGCTTAGAGTCAACAAGAGGCCATGCCAACCTGGTTTAAAACTATAGACCCAACTCTTGAAGGGGGGGGGGGAGGGAGGGAGAGTCTCGGAAATATTTTGTATCCGGGCAAGGTGGGCCGCCAACAAAAACTGACAAGAGGCCCACTTCGGCTCTAAATGGTCCTTTAACAGCTGATGTCAGTTTTAGCCTACTTTCCTTTAAAAGCAGAGGAAAACTTTCCACATTTGTGAATTTACATATAAATGAAATTCTTTATTTCTCCGAAAAATATATGGCATGATACTGGAGGTGTGCACAGAAATTTTTAGGCCTGTCACAAATGACTTTTCCCGGCTTCCTTCCATACTGTTTATTTCTATATTTCACCCATAGTTTAAAAAATATTGGGCCCCCCTTGGGCTCTGGCCTGTGCCAAGAGGTCCCTTCTCCCACCCTGTGCATGCCCCAGCATGATACACAATATTACTTCTATCACAAAAAGTCTTGAATACAAGTTTAAATTTTAAAATGAAGTGCCAAAATAAAAGAATCCTCAAATTTACGGCAATAATGAAATAAACAACTAGAGACTAGTGAACTCTTAAGCAATTTTTAAAATTATCATTATTTTTTTAAATAAAACTTAAAACTTTAAGAGATTTTTATTTATTTTAAAAACAAATAAGGAGAATCATGACTTGCATGACTTTCCAGGTGTGTGGATATCCTGTAAGGTAAACTATAAAGTTAGTGTATATTGATTCAAAAAAAAAAAAAAAAAACTGAAAAATATAGACAACAGATTTTGTAATGTGGGTGAAAAAACTAAAATAATGAAACTAAGTTATAGTGACTGACCTTGATTACGAACAGGTGACACATAATTAACACCATTAACATCTCTCCAGTCAAATTGTTCTGGCAACTGAGAAAGCAGGCTTTTTGACACCTCTGAAGCACCAAAACCTATCTTAGGACTTCTATTAAAAATAATACAAGTGTGATTTTATTAAATACAACAAAACTTTCAGCACTAACAGAAATTAATCTGACAACATTTTTAGGACTATCTAACGGAACTGGTGAACACAAAGCATTGATTAATTTATTATAATACAGAACAATTTGTCTTATTAGCATTCATTAAGGCTTGTTTTTGTAAATTTATTAGTTGTAAAACATAAGCTTTAAATGAGGACATTTAAGAACAAAGTACAGAATGGTTTCAAATGCTATATGAGCACATTAGCGGAGCAAAGAATGTTTGTTAATAGGAATTTATTGGAAAGTAAATAAGAGATAATTTATAAAAATGTTTTAATTATAACTTTATAACTAGTCTAGTTAGGACTCTAGAGCCTGTTGCTGGTCGTCACATTTGTATTTCTCTCATATATGGTGGAACTGGCAAAACTGAAAATTAACACTTCAATACAAGTTATATTATAAAGTACATCGTTTTCTCTTTATGAGCTGTATTTCTTGAAACAAATTTCCAATACGGTCATTTTTAAAAAGGATGTTAATTTGAAGGTTTTTTTTTTTTTTTTTTTTTTTTTTTTTTTTTGTCCTCTCATTTTCCTGCTAGTTAAATACATGCAAGTAATTTTTTTTGAAGCAAATACATTATACATTTTGCTTACTTTTTCAAAAACGTGGTAACTCAAAAATTAGCGATTTTGAGTTATACCTTTTTTTGAACTGAAATGAATGAGTAACATATCTCTGCAAGACCTGCAATTCTATAACTTAATATTTCGCCATTAGGAAGCAAAAGTGTTGTATATGCATTTTCAAGTATTTTATGGATATTCTTTTTAAGAATGTTACATCTTGAGTTGTGAGCTTGATCCATCAGGCATGAAACATCTGTGTCATTTAGTGAAAAACGGCATTATTTATTCGAAAAACAGTATTGCACACACACACAAAAAGTAAATTTTCATTCTTAATTTTTAAATAAGAATGCACTACTTACATTTATGCCAGTATTGTAAGAAGGAGAACAACCAGTAACAATAACGACATATTTTGAGATATTTTAGACATTCTTTTTGAGATTTGGTGCAAGAACGTCATAAATGAAACGCAACTTTTTAAAACTTGCCTTTTTTCACTTAACCTTCTTGAAACAGAGAAAAAACATAATATTTTATTGCAAAAGACCTGATGATCAGCAAATAGTTCAATCAGCAGCTTTATATATATATATATATATATATATATATATATATATATATATATATATTTGTTTTTGTTTTTTCTTCGTGATATTTTACTTTTAAACTTTAAAATCGCTCTCCTGAAACCCGACGATTTGTTTAAATATCTGTTAAATTTCACATTTCAGATGTTAAACTTTACATTTGTTTGATTTCAGAATTTAACAGTGTGTTACTAACTTTAATGATCTGAAATGATTTCCAGATACTTAAAAATCTAACAATGTCTTGTCCAGGAAGAATAACGAAAGAATTGCTTGACCCATCTTTTACCTTAAATTCTCGCCCTGGGTAATAGGTTTTGTGTAATAAAAATATCACCCTTCTGGTAAAAAAAAAACAGCCATTTTCCTGGCATTAACTATATTATAGTTAAAATGTAATCAAGTTAAAGTGAGATCCCTTTATTTTTCTCTAAGCTGCTCATAATGACTCAGTATAAACTTAAATATATATATATATATATATAAATAATAATAAAGTGAAAAATATTGAAAAGACCACACTAAGAGCCCATAGATGTGCAACGCAGCAAAACTAAAAAGCCAAGTAAATATAAAATTAAGCAAACATAATTACAAATATTAAACAAATTATAAATAACAAATGATGATAAAATGGAAAAATGCAAACAGCTATTAAGTAGGAAAAGGTAGAAGTAGGGTATTAAGTAGGGAAGTAGGTATTAAGTAGGAAAAGGTAGAATTAAAGAAAAAGGTTGGCTAATGTAGAGCTAAAAAGCCAACCTTTTTCTTTTATATTATGAACGAAAATATTTAATTGACAATCCTTCCTCTACACCTCTTTGTTGCAGATACATTAATGACCTTTTGTGTATAAATTTTCCTAATTTTTCTGAACTCAGCAAAACTATTTATCATAGTTCATTAACGCTCAAAAAGACTAATTCTAATCATAACAGCTTTAATTTCTTGGATATCAACATACAAATTGACTCATATTGTTCCACTACAATCTATGATAAAAGACGTGAATTCAATTTCACAGTTAACAGTTTACAAGATTTCTCCTCCTGCCTAAGTAAAAAGGTTTTTATTGGCATTATTGTTTCGCAAGCTATCAGAATTAAAAGAATTTGCAATACCATTTCTGCATTTAAGCAAGAAATTTCAGTACTCAAAAACTTACTTTTTCATAATAACTTCCCTAAAAATCTAGTTGAAAACATCTGCTTAAGTATAGCCTTCGATGAACATTTCGCTTCTTTTGAAACTGTTTAACTGTGTAAATGTATGATACAACCGTGACAAACCATTTTTTTATGAATCACCGTGGTGGATAAGTTTTACACGTGCGAAACAGGCAACCTGGTATGTCTTTGGACTGTTTTCCGGATATGGTTTTATATTTTTAAAGTTTTGTTGACGAATGGATAGGCTTTTTAATCAGGCTGAACAACGGACAGGATTTGTTTACACGGATTTCAAGGTAAGACAATTTTGTTATAGGCAGGTACTGTCCCGTGGAAGGCTAATTATCGGAACTTGTTTTCCTAATTAGTCGAGACGAAACCCCCTGCTTTTAGTTTTAGGTTTGAGCTCTAGTTTATTGTTTTTAGCTTAGCAAGTGGTGCGTTTGCCCATTGTTACTCTATATTACATATACTGGAGCTTAAGCATTCTCTTCTAGTTTATAGTTAAAATTTTGGTCTTTTGACCATAATTAATGAATCCTCCACGGCTGATGAGCTCTGGATTCACTCTTTTTCTATTCCTACTTAATAGCTGTTTGCATTTTTCCATTTTATCATCATTTGTTATTTATAATTTGTTTAATATTTGTAATTATGTTTGCTTAATTTTATATATATATATATATTATTTTCATAGAATCTGTGATTAAACAAAGAATTACCCTTATGCATTTTTTTTCTCACCTATGAATCCGTGACTTTATACCTCCATTTCTATTCAAAATAGTTGCCACTGGTAAACCTTCCAGTTCTGGATACGCAGTTGCGACCCATGACTTTTGCACTTTGTTTATTTGTCTTATGAAATTTTTATCTTGCCTAAAAATTGCACCTTCTACAAGCCTGAAAATTAAAAGAGTATTTCAGAAAAATAATAGTTATTTTAAGGTAATCTCTTTTCATCAAATATGTATTATGCATTCTTCAATAAAAATAATGCTTTTGAACTACACATGAAGCAAACTTAAATGAAAGAGACATTACTTTATTTTTGTTAATTACAGGGACCTCTCACTTATACCCGACCAAAGGGGACAGCAAAATTTTCGCGCACAAGTGAGGTTAGCGCATAAGCGAAAAACCCCAAAATAAGCTTAAATGCAATAAGTTAACATCAGTTATAGTAATACTAATAGTACAATACTAATACTAATGAATAAATATGCATATAATTTCTGCTTATGCATTGTAATTTAATTAAAAATGCGAAATTTGAAGTTGTACGTTTTGTCATTTTTTACACACTGTACAGTACGCAAGTGAATTTCCCAAAACCTAAAAAATGTTGTGTGATCAGTGCTATAATCTGTGAGGATAAAAAGGGATTGTAATGGATGTAAAAGATCCAAGATAGGCTATGTCAGCTTACCGCTTGACCACAATTTTTAGTGACGTCAACCTTTTCGTATGTAACCCGTTCTCCCCTTTCAATGTCAATCACAAATTTAATTCCACCCCAAATTGCACACTTGTGCTAAAAAGAAAGCGTTCTTGGAAGAATTCGAAAAATGAAATCAAGACGTGTGAATGCAGAAGTCGGGTACTAATCTTGGGGATAAGCAAAGCGTAGATAGGTGATTTAACAAAAACTTGGAAAAATTTTATCACGCAAAAGTGAAAGGTGCATTTTATGTTTCGCATATAAATGAACAAGAGTTGACATTATTTTCCCTTTCCACTGGCCGGGCCCATGAGAATACCGCGCATAAGTGAAAAACGCGAGCAACAGAGGTCGCATATAAGCGAGAAATCACTGTATACAGAAAGCAATTTTTACCCTGTTACAAAATCAAATTTTTAAATTGAATTGATTATTTAAAAAAGGGCCTAAGTCATGTGGAAATCCATTGGACTTATGCCTTTTCTGAAATGATCAATTCAATTGTAAATGATTATTAAGTTGTTGTGGGCCCTTGCAATAATTCTTGCCAACCAACATCTGCATGACACTACTATACTGCTTTGTGCAGGTAAACGGCAGTATCTGCAGAAATGAGTTTGAGATATTTGAAGAAATGTGAGGTGGATTCAATACTAGGAACATACGTGGAAACAATAGGAAAATATTGAAATTAGATGTCTTTTTCGCGTCTTTTTTTCAGCAGAAACCAAATAAGCGAGCTTGAACAATAAAGGTAACGTACAATAGATGGCAAAAATTCAAAAAAATTATAAATGAAAAATTTGCAGTTACTGCCCTTTACCTGCACATGAGAGTATAGCAAAATGTCATCACAGATCAAGTTTATTTAGCCACGCTGATAATTTAAAATAAGTGAAACGGCTACTTTTAAAAGTACCGCTCTCATGGGGCATAATGCGAGTTTTACTGAACCCTGGGGGTAAATATTGACAATGAGTTCCCCTGGCTCAGTTCACAGAGGAAGAAACTTTCTACTTCCAAATTTAATGCTTATTTATTTAAAAATTTTGAAAACTGAGCATTAAATCTGAAAAAAAAAAAAAAAATCCTATCATCATGTCAGAAAGACATCTTTTAAAACAAGAATGATGTATCATAAACTTGATTCACAAGAAGGAATACTTACACTTCTAAAATAAAATTTTATAAAATCCACTTAGTTTTTCAAGTAAGAAATTAAAAAAGGACCAATATTAAAGTAATGTATTCAGTTCTTTATTCTTTGTAACGTCTTTTATTTCAACTAGTATGCTAATGCATACAGACAATCACAAAATATTTTTTATTCAAACTATTAAAGTGGAAAGCCAATTTCTATGCATAAATTATTTTAAAAATTATATTTTGTATTTATTGGAATGGCAATGAGTGATGGTTGGAGAGAAACAGAACAATAATTATAATAATGACTAGAGCCCGGATTATATATGCAAATGTGCATATGTAATTGCATATTTTTTGCTTCTATTGACAAATGCATATAACTGCATTCAAAAAAGCGCATTTTCAAAATAATTTGCATGTTTTCCACCCACAATAGACTTTTTTCATAAAAGAAAAGATATTTTGTATACATTTCGCTCCCTCATGAAGAAGGAAAAATAGGGTAACCTGTTGTCTTCTCTTGGGTTGGTGTTCAATTTTTTGTGCAAGTTATAGCCAAAAATATAAAATATGCAAGAATTGAAAGGCCATTTGTGTGCTTATTTTAATGTAAAACTAAAGGCAGATTAGAGGGGGTCATGACACCCCCCCCAAACCGCTATTACTATTATGTGGGTGTATTATACACCCACATTGAGTTCAAAAAATTTATAAATAAAATCTAAATGATTGCAGTAATCTTTTTAATTTTTTTTTAATTTCAAAAGTAAACACTTGAGATACTTCTTTTCATTGCTTAATTAGAAACGTTTTTGAACTATTAGGTGCAGAGGCATATTTGGATGAGAAGCAGCCCTGAGCTTTTGAAACTGGCCACCCTCTAGTGGTGTTAAATTACAGAGCTGGGAAAAAAAATCAGTTTTTTTTTAATACTTAAAGCAAATTTTTAATTTAAATATAACTTTAATTAATGATATTTTACTTTAATTAATTTATTAACTCATTTTTATTTCCTAACTTTATTCATAAGAATGTCAAACTTTAACAATAACAGCAATTTCTTAAATTTTAGATACAGCAAAATCTAATGCAATAATAATAACGTACTGTTATACAGTTATCAATTTCTATTTAAAATTGATTTGAAATACGAAACAGGGTGAAGGGAAAAAAATGTTAGTCTGTATCCGCACCTGAGTGAAACCTTTCATATGCAGGAATAATGCATGTTTTGAAATTTTTAGTGAATATTTTGAAGATCTTTTGGTGCATATAATCTGGGCTGTAATAAAAAAACATTGTGAAAGTTTGCTTTTTGAAGTAAATTTCAACAAAGCATTGACTAGAACTCTGTTATTTTGATTGAAATTGATAAATTAATACTTTTGAAGTTTATTGCTGTTCGAAAATTGTCTGAATATATTATCAAGTAACATGGACCATACAATATATCTTTACCTTTTTTCATAATGAACTTTTATTCCACTAGTTGGTGCAACCTTTTTACCAGTATAACAGGCCCAGTTTTTTCCCAAGACATCATGGCTCCAGCCTGGCAAAATGCTGTCACAGTAACTTGTGACGTTACCATGGCCATCATCTGTGTATTTAGAGAAAGCAAAGAATTTCCTATAGTTGATGACAACTTCAAAGCCTTGGTTATAAACGATAGTCCAGTAACCCTTATTGCCTAACTCATCCACAGCTACGTTTGGGAACAGGAGCTCAATTTTTAATGTGTTCACAATTGGTCCTGGAAATGAAAAAAATAATAAAAATAATTAATAGTTTTCACTGCATATTGCACATGAGAAACCTAAAAAAATATAAATAATAAAACAAAACTTTGAATTTTAAAAAGATATATGCACAATTGGTAACATTAAAAGCTGAAAATTATACGTAGGCTTGCCAGACTTCTGAAATGCTAAACCGGGATACAGGAATGGCATCCCCCCCCCCCTTGTCAGTGTCGTTCGTATTCAAGGGTTACAAATCGAGGGCTGGTTTTTAGCGTAGTTTTTCTCAATGCTATAAAAAATGGTCCTAATTATAAACTTAAATTATGGGTAATCATAAATGACACAAGCATATGAATTTAAACATTTATTCTTTTACAAGTAAGTATTTACAAAGAACTTAAACAAGAAGCAGTTAAAATAAAGAATTAAAAAAAATTAACAATATTTTTCATTGGATAGAACTGTTTTCAGAAAATCTTTTTTAGATTTAATTTTATCGCAAAAATCTGAACAATCCAATTAGATTGGCATGACATTAAGCCATTAACCATAGATTCCTCCATCATATGTGCAGCGAAATAAATTTCTTCTGTTGCTAAAGCTGCACCCTTCAGTGCCGAATATTGGACTCAACCTCAGGAAAAGGATTGGCGAGACAAGACAATACAATAACAGCATTATAGTTTATTAGCAGAATATCGCTTTTGTATCGTTATCATTTTTCAAACAGTGCGGTGAAAGGAGAGAAGAGAAAGTAAATATTCTTCATAATCCTTCTTAGTTATTATTTCAAAACTTTTTTTTTTCGTCTTTCTCCAAATAATTTTTTTTTGGGGACGCCAAGCAAACCAGCGGGGACACCGGGATTTTTTCTGAAATCCGGGACTGTCCCAGTCAAACCGGAATGTCTGGCAAGCCTACTTACGCATAAAATTCGGGAGACTTTGTATGAATAAGTTTAAAGCAAAAAATTTCAATGTAAAAGAAACTTGAAAATATAAGCAGGGATTTCATAAATTGGGCTTGTATAGGATCCGAAATGTGGCATCCAAAAATCCGGCAGGATTCTAAATTCAAAATTCAGATTACATTTATTACTTTTTTGAAAATAAAAAAACTACAACTGTTAGTTTTGAAAAATGTTTTAAAACAGGCTTAAGTTAGTTTCCTCTTTTAAGTGAAAATGAACTCCTAGCAGCAGTTTAAGATTTGTGAAAATTCAGAGAAAAATTGTGAACATTTTACCAGACTTTGTGAAATACACATTTAAACTAGGAAAATGAAATAAATATTTATCAAAAATGATCTTTTGTACTCACGTAAGAAATTGTGTCGGTTTTTGCAATCGAGAACGCTTTTCCCTGAAATTTTAATATAGCTGAAAAATCTTTTTTTAGTAAACTTTTCTGTTTTGATGAAAATTCAAGAGAAATTTACTTCATCAGGGAGTTCTGGAGAAGGTGTCAAAATCCAATTTGAAGAGAAAAGGGTATTGAATAAGGTGAAATGTACTACTAAGCCTTTAAATTCAATCCTTAAATGCCACATATTTTTAAAAGACAACTTGTCTTCTAAAATACTTTGAGAAAAAATTGGAGCTTTGTTTTTTTTTTTTTTAGAAGCAATAAACAATAAGATCCAAGCTGAAAATGATAATGAAATAATTTTTAACCAGTAAAGTAAAAAATTATCTCAAACAGAAAATAAAATATACTTACATTTTCATTGTCCTAACTTTTTGTTTTGTTTAATTTTGAATGCCTCTAGAATGTCTACTTCTTGTTATTCTTTGTAAAATAAAAATTCAGAGTAATGCATTTTTGCAATGATATTTATTGATGTTGTAAGATGTTAGTGAACTATATTTGTTGTTTTTCAATTAAAGCTTGATACTTTTTTAATTATGAACCATAAGCATTTTTCCTTTGATTTAAGCAATAAAAAACCAAAGAACATCAATAAAAAGGTTTTTTAAAAATGAGACATTTAAGAGCTAATGCAAAAATTTGGAGATTTTTTAAAATACCAGTGGAAGACCATTATAACGCACACCTTGGGACCAGAGCTTTTGCGTTATATAGGTTTTTGAGTTATATAGATCATTTCACAAATTTTGAAACTAATATTCAGAATATATCTATATATTTGCACTTCAGAACTGCAGTGTGTATTGAAGCACTAATATTACAATTAGTCATTCACAAATAAATATGTTTCACAATCAAAAGAAAGTGAATTATCCTGCACTTCTGCTAGCTTCATGGTTAGAATAACAGCTGCATTTTTGAGAGCTATCTGGATTTTTCTGTTTCCTGTGAGTACTAATTTTCATTTAAAAGCTTTGAACTAAGATAGAAAGATGAAAAACTGCTTCAAAATTTAATTTGACTAACAATTTCTATGTTTGCAAAGAAAATCAGAGGGATTTTTTAAAATTCAAACCTATAATTTAATTTTGTAAAGTTGTGTGGTTTATAGAGAATTGCGTTATATAGGTCGGCGTTATAAAGGTATTCTACTGTAGTATGTTTAAACTATTCTGCTGTGCTAAGCACAAGTCTTATCTGCACTTTTTTTCAAAATTTAGCTACGGTCACCAAGTGATTCTTTGTCACATATTTTAGCTAAATACAATGTTTTATGGTCATTTGTGATTGCGCAATTAAAAAAAAACATTCTGAAAAAGTTGCGTCAGTATCAAATACGTGGAGGCACACAACTTTAAATGGCAATTTCTCATTTTGAACTCAGTTGCAGATATGACTTTTGTGCTTAGCACGGCAGTAAGCTAAACTATGAAGTGACATTCCAGTCCCATTCTAATGTCCAAACACATCTAATCTTGCAAAGATGTGCAAAACAGAAACATTGAAAATTGTCTTGTATAAATATGATGCTGGGCGCTAAGCGAAGCATAATCTCTCACAACTTTTCAAATTAGAAAAAAAAAAAAAACAATATTTCAGCAGTAGCTGTAGTTGGTGGAAGAAATATTTGGGAGAGCATGCTTCTTTTATTAGGTAGATGTTACGGTTGACAAATTTTTGTTCTAGACCAAAAAATCTCAGGTTAGATGACTTTATGCAATAAGCAGACTTTTTTTTTTTTTTTTTAAGGTGGTTTAAGACCAATTTACATTATTTTCAACAATAAACCAAATATTTTGGAGAAGGCTACTCCCCAACTACAACACAGCAAGCAGTAGTGTTTGGAGTAGTTTTCTTGAAAGGATCCTGACTGTGATAGCAAATATAGTCAAACCTCGTTAATTTGAAAATGCTTAAAACAAATCACTGCTAAAGTCCAAACTATATTTTCAATCCGATTCCCATCCTATAGTTTGTTATTTGAATAGGACAAATTACGGTGGAGGCGAATTGATTTTAAGTAACCCTTTTGTTTCAAAGAGATTCGACAGTATACAATATGTAATTATATAACCTTTGCTTCTATCCTCCCTGTCAATCTCTGAAATGACAGGTCTGTTGGAACTAGAGAGAGTAGCAAGTTGTCTTTTTTACAATTGAAAAATCACTCTATGTCTCAATAAGTAAAGAAAGAATATTTTAACATCTTCTGAATTAAGATAAATAAATACCTTTGTGCTGAATAGTAAAGTCAAACCAAACAACGTAAGTAGAAGCACAAATTTGTAAATTACAGCAAACTGCTGTTTGTGCTTCTACTTACGTTGTTTGGTTTGACTTTATCTTCTGAATTAGTTAATTAGCAAAAGAAATAATAGTAGGTCCTTGACAGCACTTTGCTGTTTGATATTAAAACTTTGTACAATTATTTTAGGTTACTGAATGCTATGAATATAGTGGTGGTGGGAAGAGGGGAGGGGTAATATTGGATTGGTAATTTTATATCAATACATAGAATCCTGTTAAAATCCTACACTTATTTATACAATACAGATAAAAGAGTCTTAGGAGAGCCGGCCAAAAACAAAACTGATGCTCTCAGAATAAGGTTTTTACAAACAGTAAATAAAAATTAAAGCATAGTTAATTAAAATAATAACAAAACATTTTTTTAAGCAAATTTGTCATGGTACGAGTTTTAAATGTGTGATTAATCAACCTACCATTGAAATTCGTGCAGTCAATATCATTGGATCCACTTCGTTCCCCTTCATAAAAATTCCAAACACCTCTAATATCTTCATAAGTACAGTTCGCAGGAGTGTCGGCAGCAGCGTACGAAAAAAAAATACATAGAACTATCACATATAAAACACTCATACTGCCTTAATAAGTATCAACAGATTTTCCAAGAGTTTCTGTTAGGTTTGAGTCTTGGGAATCAGAATTATAGAGCAGCTGTCTTTTCTTCTGTTTGTGTTATCAGCTGTGATTAGTCATGCCGTATCATGTGGTGAGATCACATGTCTGCCATAGGGTCAATTTCATTGTAAAGATTACCATTCTGATTAGCAGAAATTCGATAAATGATTGAAAGTTATTTCTGTATCGTGCAGTGAATGTTTTTCTCTGTATTAGAAAATTGGTAGACGTCTAAGATTCGGCTTGACTTGAATTTCGTAAGGTTACTGCACAAAAACCTTTGTTTCAAGCAAATTATTCCGTACAAGAATAAATTGAAAGCACCAGTTGATGGATAAATTTATCGAATCTCAATTACTGTTTTATTTTTGAATTTTTTACGGATAAGTCCGTACATTTTACATTATTTTCATTTCATTTGGAGCAACCGCACAGAAAAGATAAGACTAAGACATATGGAATCCAAGCCCCTCCTCTTCGATACCCATGAAGAAAACAAAATTTTAAAGTTTGAAGACGGAGCTTTTTTTACATTTACATTTGAAGCGGCTATTGCTCAAGTTTAGCATGGTCTGTAGAAGATGACATTGATATATTTTACAAATTTTATTGTGTGTCATAAAGGAGACACGATAGAATTGAAACTTTTATCTTTTATTTTCTTGGTATTCTGAACTGTCACTTCACCCACACGTTTTCACTCATATCCCGCTCTCGTTCTTTCTGCGTCTGACTTAGGGACCATTCATTAATTACGTAAGGATCCAGAGGGGGAGGGTGGGTTAGAAAAATCTCTACCGGGGGGGGGGGGGGCGTTCAAACCCTTTCTTTCGTTTTTTGTCACGTCGATATTTCATATTAGAAATCGCGCGGTCAAGTGGTTTGACAGGGATCATATTTCCTTTGTATCTGGAAGGTAAAAACGTATTAGGATGAGCTATTTTTTTAAACTTCTTTTACAAAGAATGAATAGCGTAAAACATAATAAAAGAATCGTACTATGTATTACATGCTTTATTTTTAGTTATTAGTCATATATTTAACAAATAAAAATCTTTGATTTTCGTCAAACTGGGAGTTTTCGCGCAAGTGATCCTTTTCTGACAGCATTTTATTATTTTGAGAAACGAAATAGAATCTTACGTAATAATAGAGGGTGGGGGGGGGGGGGGGTGAAAAATCTTACGCACCCTTACTTGAGGATAGGAGGGGGATCAGAAATTGCCGAAATCATCCTTACGTAATTGATGAATGGTCCTTTAGGCACATTCACAACAAAATTTAGTGAATGGAGAAAATAGATTACAAATAGCGAGAAAATTAAAGAATACTTGAAATCAGCTTGAAAAATATTAGTAGTTATAAAGTTAATTTTGTTAATAAAAGTTAACAAATTTCAAGGTTGAACTTAAGCAGCGTGGATTACGCTTTAAACTGATGACTTTGACTTGAATTATATGTTTGCTTAATTTTAGCCTTGAAATTTATTTAAGTTTAATTAATTTTCATTATTTTTAGCAACAATTAAAAACTACGTCACTTCTGTCACGCAAAAAGTTAGCGGATTAGAATTTCAACGCCTCTGGTGCGCCCCCGCGCATCAGAGTGGTGGACTGGGTCCCCCGAGAGGGAGCCAACCTTGACTCCCACTCTGGTGCGCCCCCGCGCATCAGAGTGGTGGACTGGGTCCCCCGAGAGGGAGCCAACCTTGACTCCCACAGGAGGCAAGTATGTTTTTAAGCATGCTCTTTCAGAAAAAAATACTTTTAAAATTTTGGAAACGACCCCATTAATGTTTTCCATAAAATCTTACGGTGCGTCTAATAATTTAGCCGGGGACTGTAATAGGTATGTTGGCATGTAATGTAGTAATGATAAACAATCCTTGTTTTGTATTTTTTTTTCCTTCTCCGTGTTTTCCTATGTTATTTAAGGGGGGAAAATAGAGTTAACGCTTTCATGTGTTTTGATCCACGAAGATTATCTTAATATGAGAAGCAGCTTTCAAGAGAAAAACGCAGGTCCGTCAAATAATAGAGCAAGGGAGTCAATTTCAACCCCCCTCTCGGTTAAAATTAATCAATGTATTTATATGTAAGTGGATTAGATTTATTCCAATAAAATTTGCATTGAGTATCTACCCTTTGCCCCCTCCTCCTGGAAAAATTCGAAATGACCAGGCCAATAATTTTTTTTTCCCTTCTCCGGGTTTTCCCATGTTATTTAGGGGGAAAAGAAGAGTTAAAGCTTACGTCTCTACTTCTCTCACTGTCTTTAGTCATTAAAAAAAGAAAAAGAAAAAAAAAATCGTTGATAATGTGCGTGTGTTATTATCTGTAATATTTTCATACAAACTACGTTTTTAAAACAAATGTTTGAGGGAAAAAAATGCACCTTGGGGAGATAGTTGCGTATCTTGTCATAATGCTTGCTTTCCAAAATAATAACAATAAAAAATAATAATAATTTGAACTTTGGACATCTTGAATTCAATCTATTTTTTCGAAATCACGCTTGTGTGTGTGTGTGTGTGTGTGTGTGTGTGTAGACGTGTGTGTGTGTATAGGACATGGACGCAACCCAGGAGGAGCGAATTCCGGTTGGTAGTGCTGCTGGTAGAGACGATGCTCGCTGCAGCACCTGCAGGGACCTGTCGACGGTGGTGCTCGCAGATGCCCAGTTCCAAAAATCAAAGGACGGACGTCATTCAACAGTCAAGTGAAAACGATAAGCAATTCGCCGTAGCTAAAAAACGACAATAATAATTTCAATTAAACCGATGTCGGTTCTACGAGATTCCGGTGATGGTGAAAAGGGTTCGGATAATTGAGGTTCTATTCTGCCTAATTCTAGCAGAAAAATGTTTTTTATAGATGAACGTCGCAGAAGATCATTAAATACCAAAGGATGCGCGTGAGCCTGATTCACAGAAATAACTCATATGACAGACTGTTCAAATAAAGGTTGATGAAACGGAAAACAAAACATTCTTTGTGTGTAAATGGATGTTTCTTTTTACAGCCTGTGCGTCATATTTTCCGAAGAAAAAATGTAGCCTGTTTGATTTACACGGGATTTGAATAATTTTAAGGAGATAGTTATAAAAATCCAATATAATAAAACAAATTTTGATTGATTTCTGAATACTGTAAATCAGATTAATAGCAAATGTTGATAGCAATATTTATTCCTTACACCAAAGTAACTAAATTACAAAAGTCACACAAGATATTTACATCGCATTTTTCCACCCTTAAACGTTGAACAGGCTTCATGTGTCCACGGACCAAGGATGGATGCAAGGGAGGGGCGATGGGGGCGATCGGCCCCTCCTTGAACGATGTTCAGGAGCTTTCTTCGGGTTATATTTTTAATATTAAAGTTCTAAAAACTTCAATTTTACATAATCTTCGATGCTGCTAATAGATAAGGGAGATCTTCCCCGGAATTTTTCCGGAACTGAAATCTTGAAAACGCAATCGTAGCCCATCTCTTATTACTTTGGGGGACCGAACCGAAACTTTCTACAGGATTGTTTTCAAAATTAATGTTCCAAAACCTCAATTTAGACCTTAGATGACCGAAAATTTTTAGAAATTGAAATTTCAAAGCGTAAAAATCGCCCCCCTCCTTGAACATTTTCTGGATTCGCCCTTGCCACGGACGCTCCAAAGGGGACATTCGAGTATTTCGAAATTTCCGTTACGTATGTCTTGAAATTTGCTTAATAAGTAAATTTTAGGGCACAGTGACCTCCTTCGGTACGCCATTATTGATATGAGTTACACTGAATCCTCCTGTAACAGCTTATAACCTGCCTTTGTCTTTCGAATCTGAACTCTGGTCAATACTAAAGCTGCGAGCATCATCTCTCCAGCTCCTCATCAGATGATGTCACCGCTTCTTTCATAAGGCTCTTTGTCCTTCAGTAGGATTATAACGCATAAAATGTTGCACGAATTCCTCCTTCTTAGGAGTCTGAAATTCTGAAAACAGTCTTCATCTTCCTAGCCTTTTTTTCTGCACCTGCTTCAGAAGATAGCTTCTTTAGCTCAAGGTGCCCCCCCCCCCCCCCCCAAGTTCAACAGCTGAAATCTCTCCCCCTCCAAAAAAAAATCTAAACCCTCTTTCCCCCTTTTTTTATTTTCAGCTCTCTCTTTTTATTTTATTTAATATTATTTTTTAAAAATATTTTTTATTTATTTAGTTAATTAATTATAGTTATTATTGATATTTTATTAGAAAAGTTCTGTACTACGCCAATGACATACACACATACTGAATAAATAAAAGAAATGAAATGCAAACAGAATAAACCGAAATAAATAATTTGAATTAAAAATAAATCAGATGCTTTCTTGAAACAAGTATACTTGTCTTCTTGTAACAAGTTACATACTTTCTTGTAACTAGCTCCAAACACATCTATTAAACAGCTATGCACATAGAATTGAAGCATAATGTGAGACATTGCAGCAATATTCTTTTGCGTTCAAAACAAGAATGACACCGTTTTAGACTACCATCTACCATATGTTCCCGTTAGAAACGAAAGCGATAGCTTTTTTTTTTTTAAATTTTTTAAAAAATATTGTCTCTTTTTAGAGGATTTTTTTGATAAGTTATCATTAAGTAGTACATCAAAATTTACCTGAAACCTACAAGATTTATTTCTGCACTTACCAAAGTAGTATTTTTAAAGTGACTTAATTGAGTCCGATTCAATAAAAAGTAAAAATGGGGGGAAAAAAATTTTGAAAAATCTTTGAAATTTTTTCACGGAAGAATTCCCTTAGATTGCGTCAGAAATTTTTACGGACGGCGGGTACTGGGGGGGGGGGGCGCTCGGTAGAATATGAAGGGGTGCCTGCGCCATTGCTCTTAGGCAACTGGGCAGCCCGGTAGAAATTGCATAACTGCCAACATTGAAAGTGTAAAATTCGGAAGACTTGTATAAATAAATTTAACTACAAAAACTCGAATGTTAAAGGGATTTCTTAAATTTAGTGTGTACAGAACTCGAAATCCGGCAGTCCCCGAAAATCAAAAATTCAGTTTAAAAAATAAAACTTCAATTTTTAGTTTCAGGAAATATCCAAAGTTGTTTAGCAGAAGTTGACAGATTACTGAATACACGTGTTTCGGGGCATTCAGGAACCCCCTTTTCAATTCAAAGCGAGCTTTTGGATGTAAAGGCATCCGGTAAAAGCAACGGAAAAGGAAAAGCAGATAGCTTAAATAGCAAAATTGCAAGTAACAAAAAAAAAAAAAAAAAAAAAAAAAAAAAATGGAACTTAGAGCCGAAATTTATTGCATGATTCCCTTCAGGAAAAACGTGTTTAAGGCAATAAATTTCTCTAAAAGTCCAGTAAAATACATTTCGCTGTCAAAAAATGAAACCGCTAACTAATAATATTAGCAATAAATTTCATGTTAGAAATTTTCGGATTGGGAGAGTTGCAAGCTTTGATGTTGGCAGGGGCGTGCACAGGGCAGGGTTGGCCGGATTGGATCCCATGGGGTTTTTTTTTTTGAAAAAAAAAAAACATTAAAAAAAAAAAAACCCATTATTTAGCCCATTTTTGGGTTTTTTAAAAAAAATTCTGAGAAATTTTTAAAAAATTAATTAATTTAAATACTTTTACAATTTAAATTTCTTTTTTATTTGTTCTTCACCACAGACAATGGCCATAAAAATTGAATTTTGAACTTTAAGTATTTCTTAACTCGAAACGGCATTAGAAAAAATACTTCATAGATTTTAAATAAATATATTTCACTTTTTTCTTTAACTGGTCAATAAATACCTCAAATTATCTTGACTAAGTCCTGTCACATCTGATTTTTCTAAATATCTGTAGATTGTACAGAGGAAACTACTCTAGCCGACGAAAGGCGTTCATGTGAATCATTTTCTGCAAACCAGCACGTCACAAATCTCGAATAAACAAGGTATATTTTTTAGAAATTAACAGGTTTCACAAACGGTTGGACAGAAAACAGAATAGGAGGTACAGTATTTTCATTATCTTACAAAAAGGTTCAATATTTCTTACTCTGTACAAAGAAATAGAAAAACAGGCAACATAAAATTCAAAGAAATGTCTTGATTAAGCTGGAATTCAGTAAAAAGGGATTTAAACTACTTGTGGTACTGCCGTAGTATTGCATAACGAAATGAAATGCAATAAAGTAAAATGCAATAAATAAATAAATAAATAAATAAATTGAATAAAAATAAATAAATAAAATAAAATAAATAATAAATAAATAAATAAAAATGTAGTAATTAAAAACGAACAATAGATTTTATCATTCGAGAAGTAACTTTGCCTTAACTGTTGGCAATCATGGAAACAAAACAATCTGAAAATTCATCTTGGGTTTCGTCGTCTTTTATTCTTTTCTTCAGAAAACGCTTAATTTTTCAGCTTTTTTTACCCCAAGACAATTTTTGCGCTTTGTCCATATACTTACGCTAAAATAGGCTACAAGTACCGCACATTTTCCCTAAAAAAGGACAAAAAAAAAAAAAAAAAAAACATTTCTTTAAAAAAAAAAAAAAAAAAAAAAAAACAGCTTTAGTTGATTTTTTTCGAGTTTTAATTGAAAAACCCCAAAAAACCCTGGGTCCATGGGCTTAAAAAAAAAACCCGGGTTTATGCTAACCCTGACACAGGGGGGGGGGGGGCGTAAGAGAAGGGACACCTGTTTGCCCGGGTCCGAGACTTTCAAAATGAGAGGTGAAAGGAATGTAGGGACGTAGGGGTAAACAAAACGAAGGGGGTCCGTAAAAGTCATTTGTAACGGGTCCCAAAATTTCTGTGCATGCCCCTGGATGTTGGTATTTTTTCAAAACTTTTAAAATTCTCTATTTTTGTTTTTGTTTTTTTACTTTAACTCTTCTTCTGATACGCAACTGCTCCGAGATAAATGATGAAAACGACATGAAAAAAAAAAGAAGAAAAAAACAGACACACACACAACCATTCTTCACTTCCTGCTATCCCCTTTCAGCTCTTCCGAATCGCGATCTCTCTTCTCACGTCGAGGCATTAATCTAAAAGGCGTGACGTGACTATCCCGACCAGCGATTTTTTTTTGTGATCTTGAGCTTGAGCTGGGCCTCCGAGAGAGAGAGAGAGAGAGAGAGAGAGAGAAAAGAACCACAGTCTGGACTGGAGCTGCCCTTCCTTATCTCGGCGATCATCAGCTATTACATTGTTGATCAGATCAGCATCATCGGCTGCCAGAGATATGGTATGAGACTGTGACAGAAAGAACAGAACTCGCGTTGGTAGAGCTGCAGCTCCCTGTGAAGCAACAATAATTGATAATTGCTCCAACTGGACAGGAAACTGAGTGGCGATGAGGCGTCTGTGTTTTCTGGTTGCTTTGTTGGTGTGTTCGGGATATGTGGATGCGGACACTCCTGCCAACTGCACCTACGAGGATATCAGGGGAGAATGGATATTCGTCGAGGGGAGACGGGAGTTCGATTCTGGTGTCAACTGCACTGGTTTCGATGGTAAGTCGCTCATTCGAACCTTTAACTAGAAAGAAGAAGTCATTTGAAAAGTTTATTTCACGTGTACAAAACGCGGATACGTTCCGAGTAGGGAGTCGTGACGTCATGAGCCCCTTCCTTACCCCGGAGTGCACACGAGGGAGGAGGTTGTATAATATTTTAGAGGCCGGCTGTAATTTAAGAAAGTTTTACATCACATTTTAGGGGTGCTCTCGTTCTGGGTAGTGTAGGGTGGTTAAAAAAAAAAAAAAAAAAAAAAAAAAAAAAAAAAAAAAAAAACTTTTTCTCAGCTAGAGTCCTGGACACCCCCTATTTTTTTAGATTTACTATCAGTGTTATGCTGTAAAAGTTTTAGCTTCATACTCAAATTTTAAGAGAGTGCTCAATGACCCCTTATTTAACACTAGTGGTACACGCACTACTTTGCCAGTAATGGAAAAATTAAAAGGTCTTTTGGTTCGCCTGTATATTTACAAATAATGTATGGTGAATTTTCTCGCCAATTGGCTTGTACCCATGTTACGGCTCCATGTTATGATAATTTCGTAATTTACTCGTCCATCTTATGATAATTTTGTTCTTAAAATTGGAATAGAAGAAGAACCACATCGAAATTTCAAAAAATCGCTTCGAGGTGCACACCCCCATGCTACAAATTAACTTTGTGCCAAATTTCATGAAAATCGGCCGAACGGTCTGGCGTCACAGAGATCCAGGCATCCTCCGGGCATCCAGACAGAAAGACTTTCAGCTTTATTATTAGTAAAGATTAGCCGTACTATAGAAAATGCCTCAAGTTAAGAAACATTTAATTTCCCCAGCTGTTATTTTTTTTTTTTTTGTAAAATTTTATTTTATTGCAATGTATATGCATATTACTGGTGTATATTATGATATGTAGCATTGTTTTTCTAGTTCAATGAATTTTTTTTAACCCCCCCCCCCCGCCCCATATTTATGAAGTTTGGGAGAGGGGGTTGAGCACCCCCTCTTTCAGTTGAAATAGGAAGCTAAAATTCTTCCAGTATATTACTATCAACACAAGTCTAAAAATATTGAGGGTTGTCCCTTTTTCTGGGAGAAACTTTTTTTCACATGTATTTTTGAACCACCTTAGTGGTGCTTCATAATATTTCATAGGGGTGTGCCATCGAACTTGGGGGAATGGGCACCCGTTGTCTTACCGCAACCTAAGATAAACGAGACCTTAGACCTAAATTCCGGTCCCTCATTCCCCCTGCCCGGCCCATTTCCAAAATTTGGCACACTAATGCACTAATTTCGAGGAATTTCCGTGGGAGAGAGCCGGAGCCCATATTTGTGCCCCAATGTTGCTCTTATAACGGCCCTTCCGATTTCAGTTCATATTTCATTAATGACTCCCAAGGTGTCCCAATGAGGAGTCACTGTGACCTCAAAAAATTTCCTCATTCGACGCATTTTGTTCGGCGATTCGGCAAATTTGGAGATTGTATTGCAATAATGCAATTTTTAAAGCTGAAATGTTCCTTTCATTAGATGTACTTATGTGTGCAAGTGCATACCCGTATTTTATCATTGAGCAAAATTGGGAGTTCCATTCGGCCAAATGGAGAATTCCCGCCCTTCCGAAAATTTTAGCTCGGAGCGACCCTGATGACCCCCTTCGTAACAAGAAGCTACATCCGCACTTGATTTTAGAGTTGCATACGTTACGTTTGAAATGTAATTATTTTCATATTTAATTTAAAAAAAAAAACATAAGTGGGTCATCCAATAGAACTCACCCAGGCCGTATTGCTCGACATTTTTGATTTTCCCAATTTTTTTACTAGTTATTTTTCAATACTAAATGAAATCAAAAGTGTTAAAAGAAAATTTTTTAGGCTCATACTTTTTTTTAACGCGCCATTTTAAGTTTGCTTAGTTGCCGTTTTTAGACCAAAAACAAGTTTTACGTAAATGCATCAAACTCAGTTAATTTTACAGCTATCAAGACAAAACAAAATCCTTCATCATAAGATTGATGCCCTAGATATGATTTGCTTGAAAAATATAATTTAAATGGTGGGAAAAGTGAAGAAAAAAATTAACTGCAAACTGAAAATTAGCATAAAATAAGAGTTTTAGTGCTGAAAAATTAATAAAAGGAGGAGAGTCTCAGCTCTATTTTTTTTCTCGTGTAGATATAATATAAGACTATTTGTTGTAGAAATTTTAACCTTGAGAATTTGTCTTTTTTTTTTTTGCAAAATATTTAAAAAATGGCAAAAATCGCATTTTGGCAAAGTTTAAAGTCAAAAAATTAACTGCAAACTGAAAATTAGCATAAAATAAGAGTTTTAGTGCTGAAAAATTAATAAAAGGAGGAGAGTCTCAGCTCTATTTTTTTTCTCGTGTAGATATAATATAAGACTATTTGTTGTAGAAATTTTAACCTTGAGAATTTGTCTTTTTTTTTTGCAAAATATTTAAAAAATGGCAAAAATCGCATTTTGGCAAAGTTTAAAGTCAAATATCTCAAAAGGGACTGAGTGAAAAATTATGAAATTAGTACAAGTAATAGCTTTTCATGACATTAAAGTATGATAACAATTTGATGACTGAGACTCAACTGATACTAGAGTTATTGGGCATTAAAGTTGGCCAAATATTGCATTTTCACGAAGTTTAAAGACAAATATTTTTTAGAGGGACTGAGTGAAAAAAAAATGAAATTAATACAGGTAGCACTTTTTTATTACATGAACCTGTGATTACAATTTGGTGACTGAGATTCAACTGGTATCAGAGTTACAGTGCATCAAAGTTTGCCAAATATTGCATTACACATACACAAAGTTAAAAATTAATTCATAGAAAAGTTCCACTTTCCAAACATTTAACAGCAACAAGAGTTCCTCCTCTTTAATAAATTAAATTCATGCAATAGAAATATGCACAAAAATAAACAAATGAATAAAAGAAATAAGATGGACAAGCATTGTAAAGAGCTCCAGAATCACAGAACTCTACCGCCCCCCGCTGAGGAAGCGTTTCAGCCTTTTTTGACTTCGTCGTCGCTCCGGAAACGTTGGTAATCAAAGTGTTCCTTAAACTTACGAGCAGGAAACAAGTGGTAATCACTAGACTCGAGCTCCGGACTGCAAGGATAGTGGGACATGACAATCAACAACCACTTCGTTCTTGATAGCAGTGACGCTTCCTCAACGGGTTGGCGGTGGAATTCTGTGACACTCGATACAGAAGTTAGGACACCGTCGGCAATAATGCACAGAAAAAGATGGCAATTATGTATAAAAATAGAGAAACGTTTTTTTTCCAACGATGTAAATTTCAATGAGAATAGACTGTGCTGTATATTTGTAAAACTGATGGGAACCTTGCGTTTGGATCAACCCTGGTGTGTAGAGATATATTCTTTACAATGCTTGTCCATCTTATTTCATTTATTCATTTGCTTATTTTTTGTGCATATTTCTATTGCATAAATTTTTATTAAAGAAGAGGAACTCTTGTTGCTGTTAAATTTTTGTAAAGCGGAGCTTTTTTATGAATTAATTTTTAACTTTGCGTATGTGTAATGCAATATTTGGCCAACTTTGATGCACTGTAACTCTGATACCAGTTGCGTCTCAATCACCAAATTGTAATCACAGGTTCATATCATAACTAGTATGTTGTGGCCATCACGAAACTTTCTTCTATATTTTTCTTTTTTTTTTTTTTTTCTGATCCCTCCCCATGCTTGACGAGGAAGCAATATTCCCAACAAAAACAAAATGACACATGCAAAAACTTGACGACTATCCCAATGTCTGAATTGTTGCAAAAGCAAAGCAAAGAGCGAAAAATGAAAGTTATTTTAAAAGCCTTGCTTGAATTAATTATAAATATTTTATTTGTTAACAAACATAAGATGGCAACAGTTAAAAATTTTAAATCATTGAGATAATATTTCCTATCATTTCCATACAATTAAAAGCACGGGAAATACGCAGACGAGAATCTATTACGATTTATCTTTCTTATTGTTGCATTAATAAAAATATTTTTATTCGCAAAAAAAAAAAAAAAAAAAAAAATCAACACCTCTTGGAGCGATGGGCGTCAAAGTTGAACCAAAGCCTGTTTACATATGGATTCACATATATTCCAAATTTCAACCAGAACGTAGCATTACTTCTTGAGATAGGGCACTCAAAATGGAAAAAAAGAACGGGTGATTGCGCTACCCCCCCTTTTTAGCTGTTAACACAAAAATAAAATCAGTTTTTATACCCACTAAGGGCTACTTGCCGATAAATTTTTCTTTCATTCCGTTCATTATTTCTTGAGATACAGCAGTCACAATTGACGACAAAAACGTTCTATAGCTCAACCCCCGTTTGAGTTATTGACACCAAAATTGAATCAGCACCTGTTCCTATTAATACCAACATACGGACCAAATTTTGTTTGATTCCGCCAGTTACTTCCTGAGGAATAGCAAGCACGCGTAACTCGAAAAACGTCCCATTGCTCCACCCCCCTTGGAGGAATTCGCGCCAAAAACTAATGGGCACAAGTTCACATAGGGGCACATATGTGTACTAAATTTCGTTCGATTTCATGCGGTAGTTTTTGTTGTAGAGCGGCCACAAAAAACTGGTCACACACAGACGTGACACACATACATACACGCACACATACACACAGACAGACAGACATTTTCCAAAAATGGTCGAAATGGACTCAGCACACCTCAAAACGTTCGAATCCGTCAAAATTCGAAAATTTGCACGAATCCAATACTTTCTTCTATATATTAGATATAGAAGAAAGTAAAAAAGTGCTACCTGTATTAATTTCATTTTTTTTTTTCACTCAGTCCCTCTTGAAATATTTCACTTCAAATTTTGTGAAAATTCAATATTCGGTCAACTTATGCCCTATGATTCTAGTACTAGTTGAATCTCAGTCATCAAATTGTTATCATACTTTCATGTCATGAAAAGGTGTTACCTGTATCAATTTCATAATTTTTCACTCAGTCCCTTTTGAGATATTTGACTTTAAACTTTGCCAAAATGCAATTATTGCTATTTTTTTTAAATTTTGCAAAAAAAAAAAAAAAAAAAAGTTCTGAAGGTTAAAACTTCTTCAACAAGTATTCCTAAATCATATCTACACGAGGAAAAAAAAAAAAAAAAAAAGCAGAGACTCTCTTCCTTTTACTAATTTTGCAACACTAAAACTCGTATTTTATGCTAATTTTCAGTTTGTAGCTGTGAATTTCTTTCTTTCTTCTCCTTTCTCACCGTTTAAATAATTTTTTCCAAGCAAATCATATCTAGGGCATCATTCTGATGATGTAGGATTTTGTTTCGTCTTGATAGCGGTAAAATTAACTTAGTTAGATGCAGGGGCGGCGTTTCAGCATTTCATTTGGGGGGTCGAGTTTCTTAAATATTAATTACCTCAGTATGGAACAAAACACATATTGGCTAACAGCAAGTAATCATGATATCGGTTTAGAATTAATAAAAATTAGTGTTCAAAAGCAATTAAAATTTTTGTGACAAAATTTGTAATTTATTTTACAATATCTTGTCATACAAAGTATCTTGATATTACAGTTTTCATCTTTTATAATAAAGTTTTGATGCTTGATCTTTAAAATACGGAAGAACAGGAAATCTGTTTACTAATCCAGCAATGCCCAGTGTCATGCTTTTTTTAGTAAGATTTTTTTTTTTTTTTTGTCCCTACTGTACCTCAAAAATAATTCTCTATTTTCCTCAGACACGAAAATGATTTTTTTCTACTAGCTGAACTGATTGGAATAGTTGAAAAATAACAAAGAATCACCCTGGTAACTTTAAAAATTGTTATGGTCTTCATTTTTCATCATTGAACACTCTAGTCTAGTCTCTAAACAATTCTTCTTGCCTCATGCTGTAAATTTTACTCATAATTGAAACATTTTATTTTTTGTTTTCATTATTCAATCCAGATAATATTAGAAACTGATTCTATTATTTTATACAATATGTTAAATCAATATGCATTTTGGTCACCTCTTCTAAAGTCATTTGAATATTCTTTGCAGTTTTTTAAATTATCTTGGAGTAAGAAATTTTTTTGAAATGATCCACGCTTGGTTGAAATTTACATCTGCGTTAAATTTATTAATAGTTTCAATTGTAGCTTGAACTGAAGCTTAAACATTCCAAAAATTAAGTTTAACTGATTGAAAATGTTTTGATAGAGTAAGGCATTGTTCAAAAACTCTCCACAATACAAACAAAGCGAATAAGCATTCAAACGAAGACGTGTTAAAGGACAGCAGCTTTTTCATTATTGAAAGAGTCGTTTTCCAAAATCACTGCTTTGAAATTATCGAGGAGGGTCTTTATGGTTTTAAAGACCATCTTGTGTTGTCTCTTAAAGACCCTCTTGTGTCACTTCGAGATTGAATAGTTAAAGGGCCCCCAGGAAAGATATTTGTTGATGTGATATATTTTTTTTTTCAAAAATAGTATATAGTTTTGAGAAGTATAATATGAAATCATACTATGCATTTAGTAGCTGAAATCTGTTTCTGGAAAAAGAAAATAGTGGTGAACACTCATTAAATTGACACACTTAAAATATAAGCGTAACAATGAATGTAAAATACCAAGGCATTTATTGTGAAAATCATGCAGCCACACCATTGCACGGGCCTCATAACCATAATTACACAGAGCACACAAGAATGAAATATTTAGCCAATATGAGGAAATTACGTCTTTAGTTAAAATTAACCATGACTCTTCATCAGTTTTTTCTGTTCTGAAAGGGCCGGTAAAGGATTGATGAGTTTCTAATAAATCATTCAAAAAACGGAAAACACTCGCTCATGTTTGGAAATGTGTCAAGTTTCATCAATAATTACGGAGAACCAGCAAGATTCTTTTTTCATGAACATTGTTTTGCGATTTACATAAATTGGAGTTGCTCATTTTTTATCACTATTCTCAAAAAATTTGGGGGTGCGACTGCCCCCTCTTGACCCCCTTATTTGCCGCCCCTGGTTAGATGCATTTACTCAAAACTTTTTTTTGGTTCAAAAACGGCAACTAAGCAAACTTAAAACAGAGCGTTAAAAAAACTACTTATATATTTATACTTTAAACTTTTCCAGTAAAATTTTGTTGTTGTTTTTGTAGGGTATCATGATCTTTTAATTTGTTGTTAATATTACTAATAGCGAATGAGTTATTTTATTTTTTCCGCTGGGCACATACTTTTTTACTTTCTTCTGTATCTATTATATAGATGAAAGTATTGGATTCGTGCAAAATTTTCGAATTTCGAATTTTGACGGATTCGAACGTTTTGAGGTGTGCTGAGTCCATTTCGACTATTTTTGGAAAATGTCTGTCTGTGTGTGTGTGTGTGTGTGTATGTGTCCGTTGTGTCACGTCTGTGTGTGACCAGTTTTTTGTGGCCGCTCTACAGCAAAAATTACCGCATGAAATCGAACGAAATTTGGTACACATATGTGCCCTTATGTGAACTTGTGCCCATTAATTTTTGGCGCGAATTCCTCCAAGGGCGGGGGGGGGGGGGGGGTGGAGCAATGGGGCGTTTTTTTGACTTACGCGTGCTTGCTATTCCTCAGGAAGTAACTGGCGGAATCCAACAAAATTTGGTCCATATGTTGCCATTAACAGGAACAGGTGCTGATTCAATTTTGGTGTCAATAACTCAAACGGGGGTTGAGCTATAAAACGTTTTTTCTCGTCAATTGTGACTGCTGTATCTCAAGAAATAATGAACGGAATGAAAGAAAAATTTATCGGCAAGTAGCCCTTAGTGGGTATAAGAGCTGATTTTATTTTGGTGTCAACAGCTAAAAAAGGGGGGGTAGCGCAATCGCCCGTTCTTTTTTTCCATTGTGAGTGCCCTATCTCAAGAAGTAATGCTACGCTCTGGTTGAAATTTGGAATATATGTGAATCCATATGTAAATAGGGTTTGGTCCAATTTTGACGCCAATCGCTCCAAGAGGTGTTGATTTTTTTTTTGAATAAAAATAGCTTTATTAATGCAACAATAAGAAAGATAAATCGTAATAGATTGTCCGTCTGCGTATTTCTCGTGATTTTAATTGTATGGAAATGATCGGAAATATTATCTCAATGATTTAAAATTTTTAACTGTTGCCATCTTATGTTTGTTAACAAATAAAGTGTATGTAATTAATTCAAGCAAGGCTTTTAAAATAACTTTCAATTTTCGCTCTTTGCTTTGCTCTTGCAATAATTCAGACATTGGGATGGTCGTCAAGTTTTTGCATGTGTTAATTTTGTTTTTATTGGGAATATTGCTTCCTCGTCAAGCATTAGGAGGGATCAGGAAAAAAGAAAAAAAAAAAAGAAAAATATAGAAGAAAGCTTCGTGATGGCCACAACATACTAGTTTCTCTTGTGCATCTTAAATTAAAAATAAAGTATTATCAATAGAAAAAAACATTGGAGCCCCCTCCAAAATGAAATCATAGCAAAAGCTACGCCATTGCAAACGGTCACAATTTCACGACTCCCTCCCCTCAAAGCATGATATCACTTGTAGACAGCCGCTACGCAAATCATAAGAACAGTCAAACATTGTAAAATAAATATTTCAATGAATGCCTAACTTTTTTTTTTCTTCAAACCGCGGATCAAAAGAAGTTGCGGCTAGACGGATTGTCGCGTAATCAGTCGTGGGAGATGAGAAAAAACTCCGGAAATGCTGACTTCTAAAAACGTAACAAACGCGATGCTCTTGGTCAGCGTTTGCATATTAGTATTGACGGAAAAAATGAAACAAAAAACAAATTTTAAAAAATCAGCTGTGGGCACTACACTACTTCCTTGTAGGAACGTTGAACAATCGATGTCTTTCAATAACCCAAAAGAATAGCTGCGTTTTCTCATGCATATTTTTTCAGTCTTTGTGTTCTGGTTATTTTCATAAGCAAATCGTGAGAAAAAATCTGTGGTGTCACACTTCTTGTTACCGATGATACCCATTCCCTTCTTGTCAGAAACTATCAGCATCAAATGTTTCTGCAAATTATTGTTATTTATTGTTATTGATATGTTTTTGGCACTGCATTCTAGTGACTGATTAATTTTCTCTAAGCACTTATTATACTCAATACTAGCTGCGTCGTCCGGCTTTGCACGGTGCACCTCGAAAATAATAGTCATGTCTAGTGACGCGTGTTCAGCAATCAGACTTGAAAAAAAAAAAAAAAAAATTAGTAAAATTTTGCGGCAGATTGCGGAAAAACAACCAATAAGTAAACATTTTAAATCCCCAGATTACAGGAAAAGCCTTTAAAACAAAAGCATAAATCTTATCCTTATATATTATTTCTGTAGCCTGTTTTTGGTTTCTACGCCAAATTTCCCTCAATTCTTGATCGATTTCTTTGATTTTCGGCTTATTTTATAGCTTATGGTGCTGGCTACTGACGAAAAATAGACCCAAGGTCTGAAAATTGTTTCTTTTAGCCGAAAAACCTGTTTTAAAGAACCAGAATAAGGTTTTCGGTCAAACTTATAACTTTAATTTGCGCTATGACCGACAGAGCTGAGTAGCTTGATCGGCAGAGCGTTCTCTTCGTAACCAGGATATTACGTGTTCGGGCCCACGTCCGAACAATCTGCAACAAAAAAATTAGAGAAATATCGCGCATTACATGAACACTGAATTAAATGGATAACAACTATGAGAAGGAAATGCTCCTTGCTGATATGAAAACATTCAGTGATTTTGTGCTAAATTACTTCGAAATTGCACGTGTTTTTTTTTTTTTTTTTTGAAGCTTTGGCTCTGGAAAGAAAATTAAAGCATATTGTAAGCGAAAATATAAGTAAAAGGTTTAAGATTTCAGACTACAATAGAATTGTTTTTGTTCAGAAAAAAAATAATAAATCGTATATTGAAATATATATTCTTCTAATGAGTTTTTGACACTTTGTACAAATAAATAAAATACTATCTCAATTTGAAGGGTAAAATATATATTTTTTCTTCTTTTTGCTAAAAAACAAATAGTTTATCACATTTTTACTACATTCGAAAGCATAGTTCAATTTATTTTGTATTTTAACCGTGCTGTTAAATGATGAACACGTGCTGCCATCTAAGTTATAACGGTTTAAGCAGCCTGCGATAACAAATTGTAAAAATTTTCAAAAATAAAAACATTTTTCTTCAATATCTTATCTTATATATTAATCCCCTCTCATTTTAAAACTTATCAGGCTGGCCAATGATGAAAAAAAGACTTACGGTCGAAAATTCAAGTTTTTGAAATCGCCTCTTGCTGTTTCAAAACCTTGATGCTGCCTGTAGTTCTTATGCATTTTTTAAAGCAAAGTTCTAATGCAGTTTTCCATTTTTTACGTCGCTTTCGGCAAAAAAAAAAAAAAAAAAAAAATAGCCTGTGTGTGTGTTCATATTTTAATAAAGCTTAACAGCACTGGACTTAGTTGTTCGGTTTAATTGATAAGTTTTTTTCGGTAGAGCGTTCGGCTATAAACTATCTGAACTTCGGGCAAGCTTGGGCTGTCCGACATAATATCAAATTTATATTAGTATTACGCATTACATGTGCTCATAACATACACACCTAATAAAATAAATGCAGTGGGAATGCTACTTGGTGTTTCGACTCCTTTATGCAGGCTACAGTTATCATTCGGATAAGTTGATTGTTAATCGAACTGTGTTCTTTGACTACATCCAGACCACTCAACATAATGTAAGCATAAAAAAGTATTAGATTTACCTAAAGACATCCTTTTTGTGCAGAAAAACATTTTTATTGTATGCTAAAATGTAGATGTTTCTAATAGCAGTGTTCGACCTTTTGTACAAATGAAAAAATACTACGCCCGATTAAAACTACGAGTTTCACTCAGTAAACCTTTAATTTTTTATTCGCGCGAATACGATATAAAGCATTAAAAGTATTATTAACTTCATTAGCAAGAAATTATTTTCTACTCCTCTGCTTTCTGCTGAAAAAAAAAAATACATTTTGTCTACCTTCGAAAAATTACACTTAAGAACGGACTCAGTTCAACTGGTTTTGGTTTTGAATTTTAAGTGTTCGATTAAAAGAGAAACATGTGATGGCATTTAAGCCGTAACGGTTAAAGCAACCTTCTATGTGAAATAGTTCAATACTCAAAGATAAAAACACTTATTTTCAATCAAATTTATTACTTCTCTAGAATGTTTGTTTCAATCGCTACGTGAGATCTTCGTCATTCTTTAATCAAATTCCATGCTTTGCGAATAATTTTAAATCGTATCATGCTGGTTAATGACAAAACACAGATGCATGATCTTATTATTATTTTTTTTTTTTTTTTTTGGCAAAAATTCTTTTTTGCTGTTTTTTACTACGCATTCCTTCAATGAATAGCTTTCGAAAAGGAAGGCGCAATTGCTAGGTTTGTTGGGGTGTCGGGCTGTTAGTTAGAATGGCGCCAATTCGAATACGTGCCAATAAATATCTCTTTAATGTTTCTTTTTTTCCCGTCAGATGCTGACATGTGCAGGACTGTATTTGCCACAACCTGTTTTTTCACATGCACAATTATTTTTTCACGAGTCACCACTCAGCCACACTTTTAATGACATTTATGTTTGCATTGAAAATATGTACGATTAAAAGGGGAGCTATGATCAAATTATCACAACGTTGTATTTAACGAGGTTTTGTTACTGAGGTCTTTAAATTACATGCCTTCTCTTCTGCGCTTACTTTTTTTCCGGTTCTTCGTCATAATGTTCTTCCTTTGAAATTCTTAAAGAGCGAAATGCCTTATGAAACGATATGAAGCACAGTGCGGAGTTCCGCACGGGTCGACTAGTTTGTTCATATTCGAGAAACAAAAATGGCAACAGATCTTTGGTCTCCATGATTTTCTTCATGCTACAAATTTTAATAGACGCATTGTTACGGAAAGTTGAGATGAATCGCTGAATAATAATTTAAATGGAGAAAAGCCTTCGAAAAATTGGGATTTTATGCCGAAAACTAAGTGTCATAACTAATAGTTTTTAATTGAAATCTCCGCTAATTATTATCGAAGGATTATGTTAAATAGCCAAACATAAAGACGGGAAAATTAGGAATCTATCGATACCTGGCTCGATGGTCAGTTTATTGGCTTCGGTAAGGCCCCTATATATAAGAGCCGGCGCATCAGCTTTCGATCATCCATTTTGGATCGTAGCGCGTGTTTGAGTGGTTGTCTTTTCTGGCAGGTTATCGTGTTTGGTAATTGTTCACTGAGAGCGCAGAGGCTTAGCTAGACCCGACTTTCGGGGGGGGGGGGGGGTTCTTCTTTATATGTATATATATGTGTGTGTGTGTGTGTGTGTGTGTGTGTTTGTAAATTTTTTTAGTATTAAAAAAAAATAAGAGGGAGGTGAATCTTACATACTTTGGAACGGGGTGCCCCAATTCCGATACTTGTGTCAAACAAAACAAAAGCAAAGAATTTTTTATTTTTTTAATGTTATGGAAAATTCAAATTTTTTTTCTTTTCCCTCCATTTAATTTAAAGTGAAATTTTCTAGCAACGTCTTGTCAAAACCAGTCTATCCAAATCAGGGGGAAATCAAATATCTGATGAGCGTGTTCCGTTCATTTCAGTGTGACTGCTTAATTTAGAGGCTAACACACATCTACAAAAGCTGGCATCCCTGAAAGCTAATAGATACTTCCATTTCCGCCTGTAAACTGGATGTTTGACTTTCAATCTCATCGGTGGTCAGACTATAAAGATATTATATTTATAAAGATATATCTATAAATATATTTATTTTTAATTTTATTAGCTGCTTTAGAATTTACATAAATATCTATTTGAGAGAGCAACAGCAATTTTCGGGTATTATAAACAGAAGTCTTTTTTATTTTCTACTTTTTAATCCGAACCAAGCTAATAGAAATAATCTAGATTCATCTCGTTTTTAAACATTTCATTCATGTAATGCTATGCAGTTTTCTTTTGAATTAAAATAAAATTACCTTCAGAAGGGTCCGATGGGACTAACGCTGCTTTGCAGACTGTACTTCGTGTTCTTCAGACGACGTTAACTTTCTCTTTTTAGAGCAATCCTTTTCGTCATTTTAATTTTTTTCTTTGAGTTGAAAAAAGCTTGTTATCGGTCTTGTTCGTTTCATTATGCAACAACTTTCACTTAGAATATACTACTTTAAACAGATTGTACGTTTCCAAAAGAATACGCAGTAAATACTGGCTGAAGAATCAATGTGATTGCAATGGATACTCTGGTTAGCAAAGGTAGTTTTGACTATGACCTATGACACACACGAGATCAGACCAACAAAAAACCTCTATCGTCTCGAATTCCGGTTATGCTATCATTTTCGGATTCGAAGCCCAATGATCTTCAAAGCAGCAAACAAAAACATGTTCTTCAACTCAGAAACAGAGGAATTGTCTTCAAGAGCTGAGGAGGCAGTAAATGCGTTCCACGAATAGGCTTTCCAGGAAGATTAACCAAAGGACAGTCGTTTCGCGCACTTTCTTGGAAGAAGATTTAAGGGGGTGAAATTCACAGGTTTGGCATGTTAAGATGAACATTAAAGTTCATGGTTAAAGGTCATTCAAGTTAAAAGCCATTTTGCTCTGTTATCTGGATTAGTACTGTTCTTTGGTTGCTCTCTTTCTTAAAATTGTGATTCCTTAGAAAACCGAAATGATAGGAGTGAAAAGAAAGTATAAGTTTTTTTTTTTCAAGTGATGAAAAAAGGAAAATCGCAGACTACTGGCCAAGTTACATTTGCTGCAATTGCTAACCTCAAGAGGATAAATAATGAATCCAAAAAAAAAAAAAAAAAGAAATCAGGGACCAAAAAGCAATAAAAGACTTTTCTTGAAAAAGATATGCTTAAAGTTTCTTTTACTGTCAAAATGATTCCTTAAACTCGCAATAAAGTACTTAATAATGTAATAATAGAATAAATACCTAACAAAACTAATAAAGAGGAATTTTAATCAAGAGCCCATATTGTCTTTAGTATCGATTTCAAATTTTCACCATCACATTTCAAATTTCTATAAAAAGTTTCTTAAAGCCTCCGTAATTCAAACCCACTTTATCTCGATTTTTTTTAATGTGAAATTCGAAATATACAGATTCGACTGTATGCAATATTCCCATTGCGCGGCTCATAAAATTAAACATATTTAACAATTTGCAGAATCTATGACAAAGAAAGGCGTGGATTTAACAAACAATCTCATTTCTAAAGCGAAGTGTCAAATTTCACTCAATTATCAAAAATAGCGTCTTTATACTTGAGGGTCACTCATGGATCAGATTTTCAATGGCATTGGGGGGGGGGGGGGGGAGCGAAGTGAATTTTTGACCTTTGTTACACAGAAAAAAGTCGTAGTGATTTTTTTCTTTTTCTTCTTTTTTTTCTTTCTCTTCCCTCTTCTTTTTCTCTTTTTTTTGAGACTAACGTTTCGGGGGGCGTCGGCAAAATTTTTTCTGACGATTCGGCAAATTTGAACACAGAATTGCAAAACTGCATCAAAATAAATAAATAAATAAATAAATAAAATTAAAAAAAAATCTAGTGTTTCTTTTCATTAAATGTAGGTGTTCATGCAAATATTTTATTAATCAACAAAAACCAGAATTTCATAAAGTAAATTGAGAATTTTCTCCCATCCAAAAAATTAAACTCAGGTCCCCCTTTGCCCTTTCCATATATACAGAATTCTTAAAATCGTGGAGGTATACTTATTATTATTATTTTGTAAGTTAAGTTCTCATCTCATTGGAAAAGTTTAGCAGACGAGAAATATATCAGCAGCTCCTCTAATGAACCTTTAGTTATTGACGAAGGCTCTGGGAGGAAGCAACATCTAACGTACATTAACAGGAAACATTATTTTCTTTTGAATGGTGACAGCTTGCCAATCTTTAATTGAATAATTAATGATAAATGAACTTTCAGTTCTTGCGACAAAAGAAACATCACTAAAAGCTTTCTGTTGTCATTTATTCTTTCATGGTAATATAAAACTACAGTCCACCCCCGCTACAACGCGATTCAACTTACGCGAAACGGCTATGACGCAAATTTTTCACGAGAAACGAATTTTAGAGTTGATGCGAATTCCTCGTCGACAAAACAATTTTTTTTTTGGGAAGGAAGCATCGGCTTTGTTACTGACTACTCAATATTGATTTCATGAATGTTATTACATCCCTTTAGCATCACTGACAGCTAGAGCCGGATTTAGAAGAGGGCAGGTGGTGCTACTGCCCCGGGGCCTCCACAACAAAGGGGCCCCCACAATAAAATTTTTACAAAATATTCTAACTTTCACGGGTCAGCAAATTTTACGTTTTTTTCTCCTCTATAAATTATGTTGTTGTTGTTTTTAATCTCCCTTTGGTCTGACGGAGTCAGACCAAATCGATGAAGCCGTTGACCCTTATGAAATCTGACACTAGCAGTGGACTGTCGAATATGTCGTTCCAGTCCAATCCCAGGCAGCTCAAGATATGCTGTGGCGATGCCTGGTCTTGTTGGCATTTAGGGCAGATGGGGAACCTCTTGGCGCTTCCAGAGAAAGTGAGACTTTTCAGATGTCCACTGGCGAGGCGAGACAGAAGGGTGTTAGTCTGCCTGTCACAGGGAAGGGCAAGAGATTGTCCTGGCCTTTTGCCTTTGTACCAATTGCGAGATGGAGGTATTTACCATTTTTCTTTATTATTGGCTTTTTGCTTGGAGAACAGTTCTAGATAGGCGAGCTCCGAGGTGAAAGGTGTTGGATGGGCAAGATTCTCTTTGGCCAGCTCGTTACCATAGATATCGACATGGGAAGGGATCCATTGAAAGTGGACCTTATGCTGAAGGGCTATGAGCTTTACTTTACGTAGGATTGATAGGCTAGTTTTGTCTTCTATGAGGGACCAGTTTCTGAGGTGTTGAATTGAACTTTTACTGTCAGAAAGTATCCAAAGATCTCCGAAGTTGTTTTCGCACATAATTTTCTCCAGTCCTATGTGAATGGCAATTAATTCACTTCGGAAAACTGAACAAAAATCTGGATTTTGTTGCTTTAGGAAGAACTTCTCTTGAGGAGTTTTAATGTAAGTTCCACTACCTGCCTGAATATTCATTTTTCTGCCATCTGAATATATTGTAATATCATTTGGAGAGATTTTATTGATGACTTCCAGGGCCAGTTGTCTAAGAAATTCAGGAACACATTCTTTTTTTATTGAGGGTGGTAAGGAGACCATCACAAAACTCAACATTGGAGAGGTCTGTACAAGTATTTAAGTTACAATGAATATAACGAGGTTCCACATTTGATGCAATTAGTTGTGATTTTATCAGTGAAAAGAGGCTGTTTCTCTTTAGTCTTTTATTGCTTGTCCAACTGTTTAGGTAGCAAGCAGTTTTGTTTCCATGATCTATACTAGAAAGTTTATTGAAGTATTTGACTAAACTAGCCTGGTGTCTCATGGAAAGAGGCAGTAGATCTGCCTCAAAGAGGAAGATTTCGGATGGACAGCTGCGTTTCATTCCAGTAATAATGCGAGCAGCACTCAACTGGACCTTTTCCAGTTTATTCAAGTTGGTTTCAGATGCACAACAATAAATGGGATATCCATATCTAAGATTGGCCTAATAAGAGCCTGGTAGGAAGTCTTAAGAGTTTTTGCGTCTGCTTCCCAGTTTCGACCTGCAATGTGTTTCAAAATGTTGAGGCACTTCCTGGCTTTCTGGACTATGAAATCAATAGATTTATTACATAAAAATTCTGGATCAAGGATGAAGCCCAGGTATTTTGGGTGTTTCTCGTAGGTGAGTTTCTGATTTTTGAGCATCAAAGAAGGTTGATAGTTATAAAGCTTTTTATTGGTGGTAAAGAAATTGGTTATTGATTTAACTGGGTTGAAGTTCATTTTATGTTCATCTGCAAACTTTGAGATGGCGTCCAAGGTACTATTGAGTTCTGATTCAATTTCATCGATTGCTCTGCCTGAGCTCCAGATAGCAATATCGTCTGCAAACATTCCAAAAAAAGTCCTCGGGAAAACGGTTTTTTCAATTCCGGCCATAAGCAGAACAAAGAGAGTTGGGCTGAGAACGGTTACATGGGGAACACCCTGGCCTAGGCTAAAAGTATCGGAGAGGGTTCTATTGAACTTAACTCTAATTGTTCTCTGTTTAAGGTAATCAGAAATCCATGCTAAAGTGTTTCCCCGGATTTTAAAGACATCGTACAGTTTTATTATAAGTTTATCCTTCCAAACTCTATCAGAAGCCTTCATAAGGTCCAGCAGAGCTGCAACACTGTGGTGGGTTGGCCTAGAGTTTTGGGCATCTCTGATGGTTTGGGCAAAATACAGTACTTGATCAATCGTGCTGTGGCCTCCCCGAAAACCAAATTGTTCTCTAGGGAGTAAATTATTTTTGCTCAAGAAGTATTGGAGTCTGATCAAGACCATTTTCTCCATGATTTTGCTTATGGTACATGTCAATGCTATAGGTCTGTAATCACCAGAAGAACAGGTATTACTATTTGGCTTCTTTATTGGTATGATAGTGGCCCTTTTCCACTCTTGAAGTAATCGTCCATTTCTCCAAGAAAAGTTGAAAAGGTCTAGTAACTTTTGTTTTCCAATGCCTCCAAGATTTTCAATCATATGACCGTGAATTCCGTCTGGGCCTGGTGATTTGCTAAGGTCAAAAATGGACAAAGCGAGCAAAAGTTCATGGTTGTTAAACTGAGTAGTCATTGTTGGGTTTCCATGGTCCGAGCTACGGTATTCATGAACAATATTTCTTGCTTTAAGCAAGAAACATTGTTTTATACCTATATTGTTTACACCTATATTGTTTTACACCTATAAATTATAGTAATAATAAATAAAAAAATAAATAGTAGTAACTTCAGGATGTATTTACTATTAAATTGCTGATCTAAAATATCGGATATATACATACATATCAAAATATTCGGATATATATCAAAGTATCGGATATTTTCGAAAATACGATGATCTTTTCGAACCCTGATTAGGGGCCCTCCACTCCTTCGTTGCCCCGGGGCCTCCACACTTCTAAATCCGGCCCTGCTGACAGCGAAAGTTACCACATCAAACTAGTCTATACATCGCATTGTTAATGCATCAAATAACCAGTCAGCATCTTTCATTTATTTTATTTTTTCATTCTAAATATTAAAGTTAATAAAATATAATAGCACCTTAGTGCGCTGTTCCATCTAAAGTTTGTGAAGGTGGGGAGTAAGAGAAATTTTCTGACAAAAAAAAAAAAAGGTCAAGATTCTAGATATGCTTAAACAACTACAAAACGTTGACGATATCGCGACAATAAGTATGAGTGAATCTCCCATACGTACAATTGAAAATCAATACAAAAAGATATCCGTAAAAGTTCAGAACTTAAGTTTCAATATTGAAATTTGCAGAGTCTAAACAAAGTAAGCATTGGATGGAAAATGGAAAATGGAAGCTAATCTTGTATTTTGGATTAAAGAGATCAGGGAGAGAGGCTGTTGCCATAAATGGAAACGTTATAACAGAAAAGGCGAAGCAACCGCATCTTAATATGTATCAGATAAGATTAATGATCTGATCATGGAGCGTAAATCATCATCATCTTCATTTTTTAACTTAAATATTATTACTGTATCCACTGTACAGTACTAGTATAGTGCAGCATTTTATTATTACATAAAAATACACTACACACTGTGCGTACCGTGTTGTTTTATTTTATGTCTTTCCTTCCCATCCATCATTCATTTTGTGCATCTTAAAGTACTTTATCTTTACTAATAATAAAGCTGAAAGTCTCTCTGTCCGAATCTCTGTCCGTCTGTCAGGATCTGTGTGACGCGTATAGCGCCAAGACCGTTCGACTGATGTTCATGAAATTTGGCACAGAATTAGTTTGTAGCACGAGGGTGTGCAACTCGAAGCGATTTTTCGCAAATTCGATTTTGTTCTTTTTCTATTCCAATTTTAAGAACATTTTCCCGAGCAAAATTATAATAAGATGGACGAGTAAATTACCAAGTTATCATAACGTGGAACCGTGACATGGGCAAGCCAATTGGCGAGAAATTCACCATACATTATTTGTAAATATACAGGCGAACCAAAAGACCTTTTAATTTTCTACTACGGGCAAAGCCATACGGGTGTCACTAGTGTTGAATAAAACAGCTTTTTTATTTTTTTAATACAGTAAAAGTTCAGTTCTTTACGCAAGAAACTACAACAGTGGCGTAGCTAGACCCGACTTTCGGGGGGGGGGGGGGTTTACTTCTTATATGTATATATGTAAGAACCGCCGCTCGGTTCTTATTACGAATCTTGTTTTCGCAAGTTGCAGTGTTGTGGC